>NC_134106.1:113317500-113430000 GCF_040939455.1 Microcebus murinus | reverse complement strand
TCTGCCAAAGCAAAACTCCTTAACAGAACTGACCATAGTTACCACATTCTCACCTCATATTCTCTCAGCAACCCACTCCACTCATACTTCCTTCTTCACTATTCCAATAAGTATACTCTTGTCAAAGTCACCAATGATCACCACATGACAGATTCAATGGTCATTTTTCCCATTCAAGAGCATTACAAATCTGACCACTTCCTTCTTCTTCTTTTTTTTTTTTTTTTTTTGAGACAGAGTCTCACTTTGTTGCCCAGGCTAGAGTGAGTGCGGTGGCATCAGCCTAGCTCACAGCAACCTCACACTCCTGCGCTCAAGCAAACCTGCTGCCTCAGCCTCCCAAGTAGCTGGGACTACAGGCATGCGCCACCATGCCCGACTAGTTTTTTCTCTATATATTAGTTGGCCAATTAATTTCTTTCTATTTATAGTAGAGACGGGGTCTCGCTCTCTCAGGCTGGTTTCAAACTCCTGACCTAGAGCAATCCACCTGCCTCGGCCTCCCAGAGTGCTAGGATTACAGGCGTGAGCCACTGTGCCCAGCAACCACTTCCTTCTTGAAACTGTCTTTTCTTGGCTTCAAACACCACACACTTCTGGTTTTCCTGATGCATCACTAATAGCTCACTCTCTTTATCCTGTCAGTTTTCCTTGGTTCAACTTTAAAATTTGCCCAGAATAAAAACCAGGACTTTGTCCTAGAATCCCTTCTTTTCTAGCCAAATTCTCCTAAAGTCACCTAGTCTAGGCTTTAAATATAGTCTCTCTATATAAGTGATGCCCAAATTTCTCTCCAGATCCAACCTCCAGACTCATGCTTACTTATTTCCCCACCTTAAAACCTAACAGAGAAAAGGCAAATTCTTGATCTTCCCCCACACCTCCAATGTGCTGCTATTCCATACTCATTCCCACCTCAGAAATTAGCACCTATCTAGCCGCTAAAGACAAAGACCTAGGGGTTTTTCTAACCTATCAGCAAATTCTGTTAACTCTATCTTTAAAATATATCCCAAATACTTCTACTTCTCTTTAGCTTCCTATTCAACTCTACCCCAAGTTAAAATCATCTCTTGCCTAGTCTACCTAAAAAAGTTTCCTAAATGATTTTCCCTGAGTTCATTCTTGTCCCTCCACTCTCTAACATGGCAAGTTGCCTAACCAATTTCCTTTCTTCTTCCTTACTAAAGAAATCCTGATTTTAGCTAAGCACATTGCTCCCCAATGTGCTCTGCTAAAAAACATTTCCTAGCCTCCTTTAAACAAAGAAGAGTTTATTATACAGTCCTAGTTAAAAAATAAATAAATAAAACCAGAAGTCAGTGAATGCAGCTTCTGAGGAGGTAAACTGAGCTGGCATGTCCCTATGCCTTTCCCCTTATGAAATTCAAACATGATGTCTGGACTTCTGGCAGCCATTTTGACAGTTTGAGGACAAAGGTCATACTTCTAAGAATGGTAAACTGAAAGTCAGAAGTAGTTCATTAACACTGTAAAGCCCCTCACCAAGCAATCCTGAAATACCTCCCCCTCCAGACTTTTCCTATTTGTTTAAATCACTAACTATACTTTGTTTCATTTGTTACACCAGCCAAATTCAACCCCCAATTCCTATATCCTTTTTTCACACATCTTCAGTATAAATTTATTTTCCACACAGCAACTGAAGTGGTCTTTTAAAAAATACAAATCCTGTCTTTTGCTGTACAGCCTCCAATGGTTTTCAGAGGGGGCTCCCTTTTACATCTTCAACTTCATCTTTCATCATTTTCCTCACCGGCCCACAATACCCCAGGCACAGAATGTTTTAGTTGCTTAAACACAGCAAACTCATTCCTACTTTATGGTCTTTACATTCACTGTTTCCTCTGATTGGGAATATTCTTCTCCTACAGACATGGCTTTATCATTCAGATCTCAGTTTAAAACCCTAGGAAAAGATCTTTTCTGAACACCCAATAAAAAGTAATCAATTTTATCCATACAATTGTACTTCTCTGTGTTTAGCACTTGTCTGTCACCCCATCCTGCTTACTGCTATATCCCCAGCACATATCGTGGTGTCTAGCATAAAGTGAGTCTTCAAATATTTGTTACATAAATTAAGGAACCCTTGGCACTGATGATACAAAGATGAATAAGCCATAATGCCTATCCTTGAAAAGCTCGGAGTCTAGTAGTAGGGCAGTCCCCCAACCTTTTTGGCACCAGGGACCAGTTTCATCAGTTTCGTCCAAGACAATTTTTCCATGGGAGTTGGGGGCTGGTTTCAGGATAATTCAAGCACATTACATTTATTGTGCACTTTATTTCTATTACTATACATTGTAATATATAACGAAGTAATTACCCATCTCACTATAATGCAGAATCAGTGGGAGCCCTGAGCTTGTTTTCCTGCAACTAACTGGTCCTGTCTGGGAGTGATGGGAGACAGTGACTGATTTGACAGGAGGCAGCAAGCGATAAGGACCAGCTGCTGCAAATAAGATGAAACTTTGCTTGCTCACCCCCATCTCACCTCCTGCTGTGCAGTACTGGTCTGAGGCTGGGAACAACAGTAATAGGGGAAGACAGCTTCAAATAATTACAACACAATAAAAATTATAGACTTGGTTTTAAAGTCACATGAGAATAATAGTCAAAGCTCTTTAAAAACAAACAAACGAAAAAAACCTCCTAAGTATGTGCATATATGGGCCAGATGCAGTGGCTCCTGCCTGTAACGTCAGCACATTGAGAGGCCAAGGCAGGAGGATCACTTGAACCTAATTAAGAGTTTAAGGTTACAGTGAGCTATGATCATGCCCTGTACGTACTCCAGCCTGGACAACAGAGCAAGAGACTGTCTCTAAAAAATTGAATAAATAAAATAAAAATAAATAAATATGTGCATATATGTAAACAAATGGAAAAAACAATGGAAGGAAATACCAAAATTAAAATGTATTTTGTATGTCTGAAATATTGCATAGACAAAATTTTTAAAAGAATTATCTCTGGGGGAGGTTAGATTATAGATAATGTTTACTGTAATATGATTCCCTATATTTTCTAAAATTCTAAAATAAGCAAACATTTGTTACTTTTATTTTCAGAGAAACTGGCTATTTATTTAAAGAGAAAAGCAATGAAGTGGTTTTCTATTCTTCATTATATAATGATTATTAGCTACCTGTATATAAGCATTGATCATCCTAATTATGACTAGGTTAACTCCAATTTATCCTCCAAGTGTCAGTTCAAGGGTTATTCCTAAGGAATACTTCCCCTGAGGTTAGACTTCCCCATTCCCACTGCTCCCCTTACTTAAACTCAACAAACACATTTACAATTAGCTGCTTGATGTCTCACTGCCTTCCTGAGCCGTAATTTACTCCCTACCAGCAAGGACTATGTCTATTTTATTAATACCTAAGGTGGCATTCAATAACTATCTGGTGAAGAAATTTTAAAAAAAATGTAGAGTTAAACTAAAGAATTGAAACCACAGGGATACAAATGATGTCATATATACTACATAGATGCTCCTTAAGATCTTCAAAGGGGAAAACTACAAAATAAGGCAAAAAAGATTCTGTTTCCACCATCTTGCTTTCCAATTTTTGGCTTCTGACATCCCATCATTCCAATTCAGGACCCATTATATCAAACAGGAATTCAACTTCACCTGGAAGCCACCTTTATCAACATATTCAACTCTTCCTAGTCCCAGAAGTAAGACAAAACTTTCATTGTAGTTGGAGATGAGCTCTCTAGAGCTTAAAAAAATCCTTAAACTCATACAGGAAAACAAACGCCTCCTGCTTAGCAGGCAATGTGCTAGGCAATAGAGAATGTAATATCAGTAAGATAAGTCCTCTGCCTTTTTTTTTTTTTTTGAGACAGAGTCTCGCTTTGTTGCCCAGGCTAGAGTGAGTGCCGTGGCGTCAGCCTAGCTCACAGCAACCTCAAACTCCTGGGCTCGAGTGATCCTTCTGCCTCAGCCTCCCGGGTAGCTGGGACTACAGGCATGCGCCACCATGCCCGGCTAATTTTTTATATATATATCAGTTGGCCAATTAATTTCTTTCTATTTATAGTAGAGACGGGGTCTCACTCTTGCTCAGGCTGGTTTCGAACTCCTGACCTTGAGCAATCCGCCCGCCTCGGCCTCCCAAGAGCTAGGATTACAGGCGTGAGCCACAGCGCCCGGCCTCTGCCTTTAAGGATACACATACACAGTTCCTATAGGCAGATGGAGATAAAGAACCTAAGAAAGTAAACACCGGCAGTGGTGGTGGCTCACACCTGTAATCCTAGCACTCTGTGAGGCCAAGGATTATACTCTGGGAGGATGGCTCAAGGTCAGGAGTTCGAAACCACCCTAAACAAGAGCGAGATACTGTCTCTACTAAAAATACAAAGAAATTAATTGGCCAAATATATGTAGAAAAAATTAGCCAGGTATTGTGGTGGGTGCCTATAGTCCCACCTACTCAGTAGGCTGAGGCACAAGGATTGCCTGAGTCCAGGAGTTTGAGGTTGCTGTGAGCAAGGCTGACGCCACAGCACTCCAGCGTGGGCAACAGAGTGAGACACTGTCTCCAAAAAAAAAAAAAAAAAAAAAAAAAAAAGTAAACACCTAAAATTTCATCCAAACACCCAATGACCACTCAGTATATATATCACATGTAGGCTGGTGCGATGGTAGTGGGTTATCAGAACTTACTAATATTAGTCATTAAAGTTGGTATACAAGCCCCCACTGCTAAATTTGACTGGCTTAAAAAAATTTTTAATTTAAAAAACCTTTTTAAAAAGTATATACTGCACACCTATAGTCCTAGCTACTCAGGAGGCTGAGGAGGGAAGTCACATAGAGCCACTGCACCCCAGCCTGGGCCACAGAGCAAGACTCTGTCTCAAAAAAAAAAGAAGGTTGGGCACCATGGCTAATGCCTGTAATCCTAGCATCTTGGGACGCTGAGGCAGGAGGATTGCTTGAGACCAGGAATTGCAAGACTGAGACGTAGTCTCTACAAAAAATAGAAAAAATTACCCAGGTATAGTGGCACATGCTTATAGTCCCAGCTACTTGGGAGGCTGAGGCAGGAGAATCACTTGAGCCCAGGAGTTTGAGGTTGCAGTGAGCTGTGATAATGCCGCTGCACTCTAGCCAGGGGCGACAGTGAGACCCTGTCTCAAGAAAAAAAGAAAACAAAAAAGGCAAAGAAAAGAGGTAGGGGGCTTAGTCCAAACAGAACCAAATAGCAGGCAATTTTGTATTGTTAAAAGTTTGAGGGATGCATAGGAATGCAAGTGTGTTATCTGCAACTTGACAGGAAACAGATTAGGAAAAGTAGGCTAGAACAACAGTATAAAGGTTTTGACTCTATGCAATAGGCAGTAGAGAACCTAAAAGTGAATGACATTATAAAATCATATTTTAAAAATTAAATCCAGTGGCATGGTACCACAAGAGTTTAACAGAGAGGATGGGAGAGACTAAAGGCAGAGAAATAAGTGTAAATAAGCAAACTATTTTAATATAAATAGTCCATCTGAGATATAGTAATAAAAAACAGACTTTAAAAAAACAATAGGCCGGGCACGGTGGCTCATGCTTCTAATCCTAGCAACTAGCACTCTGGGAGGCTAAGATGGGAGGATCATTTGAGCTCAGGAGTTCAAGACCAGCATGAGCAAGAGTGAGACCCCGTCTCTACCAAAAAGAAAAAGAGAGAAAAAAAAAAGACAAAAACAAAACCCAGGTGGGCATTGCAGCACCCACCTTTAGTCCCAGCTACTGAGGAGGCTGAGGCAGAAGGATCATTTACAGCCCAGGAGTTGGAGCTTGCAGCAAGCTACAATGATCTCACTGCATTCTACCCAGGGAAATGGAGTGAGACTCTGCCTCAGCAACAACAAAAAGATAAAATGGTTAAGATGACAAATTTTGTTATGTGTATTCTACCACAACTTCAAAAAAAGAAAATAAAAAAAGTTAAGACAAAATTAAAAATCAAGCCCATAATGGAAGATAGGCAAAATTATATAAATACATAAAGAATTCCTACAAATCAAGAAAAAAATACATTCCACCCAATTTTTTTTTTTTTTTTGAGACAGAGTCTCACTTGTTGCCCAGGCTAGAGTGAGTGCCGTGGCGTCAGCCTAGCTCACAGCAACCTCAAACTCCTAGGCTCAAGCAATCCTCCTGCCTCAGCCTCCCGAGTAGCTGGGACTACAGGCATGTGCCACCATGCCCGGCTAATTTTTTCTATATATATATTAGTTGGCCAATTAATTTCTTTCTATTTATAGTAGAGACGAGGTCTCGCTCTTGCTCAGGCTGGTTTCGAACTCCTGACCTTGAGCAATCCGCCCGTCTCGGCCTCCCAGAGAGCTAGGATTACAGGCGTGAGCCACCACGCCCGGCTCCACCCAATTTTTTAAGGACAGGGTAAAGAATATAAACATTTGGCCGGGCCCGGTGGCTCATGCCTGTAATCCTAGCACTCTGGGAGGCCGAGGCGGGCGGATTGCTCGAGGTCAGGAGTTCGAAACCAGCCTGAGCAAGAGCAAGACCCCGTCTCTACTATCAATAGAAAGAAATTTCACATGCTGAAGCTTACAGTAAAAAAAAAATTATAAAAAAAAAAAAAAGAAATTAATTGGCCAACTAATATATATAGAAAAAATTAGCCGGGCATGGTGGCACATGCCTGTAGTCCCAGCTACTCGAGAGGCTGAGGCAGGCGGATCGCCTGAGCCCAGGAGTTTGAGGTTGCTGTGAGCAAGGCTGATGCCATGGCACTCACTCTAGCCTGGGCAACAGAATGAGACTCTGTCTCAAAAAAAAAAAAAGAAAAGAAAAAGAATATAAACATTAAATTCACAAAACCAAGTCTAATGGCCAATAAACATGAAAATATGCTCAGTATCTCTACTAACTAGGGAAATAAAAATTAAAATAAGCTACCATTCATATCTGTTCAGAGTGACAAAAATCTGAGTCTTATAACCATCAATTCACTAGAACTCTTTCATACACTGCTAATGGGAGTGTAAAATGATACAATTATCTACAGAACAGTGAAGCAATATCCAGTCACACAGAAGCTGAAAATACACTCAGATCCTGCAATTCTACTTCCTAGAAAAACTCTTACATGGCCCAAAAAACATTAATAATAATGTTCAATACATTATTTATAATAGCTAAAAGTTGGAACTAAATGCCATCAATAGCAAAATGAATTTTAAAACTGTGACATGGAATACAATATAATTTAAAGAACTAGCAGAACATGCTTTATCATAGATAAATCCTTAAAAAATGCTGAAAGAAAAAGTGTCCAAAAGAGATGTAGTGTACTATAATCACTACAAAAAATTTTTTTAACTTTACAAAAGCAGTAAAAATTGCTTTTACACTCAAAGATACTATGCTGTTAACAGTTAAAAACAAAACTATGATTACATAATATGGTTAGGCCAAAAAATAAAAAAAAAAAAAAAAAAAAACAAAACTATGAACGGGAAGTATAGGTCGCATAGTGATTACTCCTATAAAGGAAGAAAAACAGAATAGGGGAAAAGTTATGAAGTGAGCTTCACCTCTATGTTTTATGTTTTATTTTATGGGGGGGTGGGGTAAACCCAGTATGAGAAGGTTAAAATCTGTTACATAGGGACCACAGATATAAATGTCTTCCTATATATACAGATATATATATATATATATATATTTTTAACTTCTAAGTATAAAATATTTCATAATTTCAAAAAGTCTTTAAAAATAATATGAAGGGGCCAGGCATGGTAGCTCATGCCTCTAATCCTAGTACTTTGGGAGGCTGAGGCAGGAAAATCACTTGAGGCCAGGAGTTCCAGACCAACCTGAGCAAGAGCCCCCATCTCTACAAAAAATAGAAACATTAGCTTGGCATGGTGGCACACACCTGTTAAGTCCCTTGGGAGGTTGAGGGAGGAGGATCACTCAAGCCCAGGAGTTTGAAGTTGCAGTAAGCTAGGATGACACCACTGAACTTTAGCCCAGGAGGGAGAGCAAGACCCTTTCTCAAAAAAACTAAAACTAATAATAATAATAGTAATAGTAACAGTAATAATAATGTATTGAGAACAAGCAGCAGATAAGAGTATAAACTACTGTCTCCACCCACTATAATGGATAATGTTCTGGAGGCAGAGAACTGATTTGAAACCTCTGTTCCACTCCACCAAGTTACTTGATACTGAGAAGGTTACTTAATTTCTTCACAGCTGCAACTTTCAGATCTGTGAAACAAGAATAACATCAATCCCATAAAGCTGCCATATATATAAAATATCAGATAGTAGGCATTCAACTACAGTTATTGCTCTAAATCTGCAGTAAAAGCAAAGAACTAAAGAAAGAAGGAAATAGGGTTTGGTTGGGCATGTTGGCTTATGCCTGTAATCCTAGCACTCTGGGAGGCTGAGGCGGGCAGACTGCTCGAGGTTAGGAGTTCGAACCCAGGCTGAGCAAGAAAGAGACCCCGTCTCTACTAAAAATAGAAAGAAATCACTTGGCCAACTAATATATATAGAAAAAATTAGCCGGGCATGGTGGCGCATGCCTATAGTCCCAGCTACTCGGGAGGCTGAGGCAGGAGGATCACTTGAGCCCAGGAGTTTGAGGTTGCCGTGAGCTAGGCTGCTGCCATAGCACTCACTCTAGCCTGGGCAACAAAGTGAGAGACTCTGTGAAAGAATGAAGGAAGGAGAGGGAGGGAAGGAAGGAGAGGGAGGGAGGGAGGGAAGGAAGGAAGGAAGAGGAGGGGAGGAGAGGGGAGGGAAGGGAGGAAGGAAACAGGGTTTTGAATGAAATAAAGTTCTCCCACCTTGTCAGAATTACATAAGAGAACACGGATGTCAGAAGTCACCAGCGACTTTCTACCTTCCAAAACCCAATTCTGAAAAAGAGATTTACAAAGGGATCCAAGATAACATACCATAGGATTAGAATCTGGATTCCTTGGGTCCAGTTCTAAGAGACCAGAGCCTTGTCAAGAAATCAAAAATAATCCTATAACTCTGTATTACTTGAAAGTAGTCTCCATTTTAACACAAACCTTTCTCCAATTTATAACTATCGCCTAAAGAAAGATTAACCAATGCCTTCTTGAGAACAAAGCCCACATATATTCCTTTGTATAGTCCCCTCCCTTATCTGCATGGGAAACATTTCAAGACCCTCAATGGAGGCTCACACCTGTAATCCTAGCACTCTGGGAGGCCGAGGTGGGCGGATTGCTCGAGGTCAGGAGTTCAAAACCAGCCTGAGCAAGAGCACAAGACCCCATCTCTACTATAAATAGAAAGAAATTAATTGGCCAACTAATATATATATAGAAAAAATTAGCTGGGCATGGTGGCACATGCCTGTAGTCCCAGCTACTCAGGAGGCTGAGGCAGAAAGGAATGCTTGAGCCCCGGAGTTTGAGGTTGCTGTGAGCTAGGCTGACGCCATGGCACTCGCTCTAGCCTGGGCAACAAAGCGAGACACTGTCTCAAGAAAAAAAAAAAAAAAAAAGACCCTCAGTGGATGCCTAAAACCGTGGATAGTACTGAGCCCCATGTATACTATGTTTTTTCCTATACATACATACCTATGATAAAGTTTACCTTATAAATTAGGTGCAGTACGAGATTAACAATAATAATAAAATAGAACAATTATAATAACATATTGTAATAAAAGTTATATAAATGTGGTCTCAGGCCGGGCGCTGTGGCTCACGCCTGTAATCCTAGCACTTTGGGAGGCCGAGGCGGGCGGATTGCTCAAGGTCAGGAGTTCGAAACCAGCCTGAGCGAGACCCTGTCTCTACCAAAAATAGAAAGAAATTAATTGACCAACTAAAAATATATATACAAAAAAAATTAGCCGGGCATGGTGGCGCATGCCTGTAGTCCCAGCTACTCGGGAGGCTGAGGCAGTAGGATCGCTGAGCCCCGGAGATTGAGGTTGCTGTGAGCCAGGCTGACGCCACGGCACTCACTCTACCCTGGGCAACAAAGTGAGACTCTGTCTCAAAAAAAAATAAAATAAAATAAATAAATGTGGTCTCTCTCTCTCTCTCAAAATCTTATTGTACTATACTCACCTATTTTCAGACGATGGTTGACCACAGGTAAATGTAAGGGGAGACTACTCTGCCACCACCCTTAGGGGCTGTTTGCACAGAGATGACAAAAAAATACTATCAGAATTACTATAGCCCTCATCTTAAGCCTTTTCTTGAGGCAAATTCCATAAAGCAATCACTAAACCATTGAAGGAAACCTTGATGATCCAAGAACAGTAAACAGAACAGAATATGAAAACATAGTTAATTTGTGTGTGTGTATGTGTGTGTGTGACAGAGTTTCACTCTCTTGCCTGGGCTAGAGTGCCGTGGCATCAACCTAGCTCACGGCAACCTCAAACTCTTGGGCTCAAGTGATCCTCCTGCCTCAGCCTCCCAAGTAGCTGGGACTACAGGCACACGCTACCACGCCTGGCTAATTTTTTCTATTTTTTAGTTGTTTTGGCTAATTTCTTTCTATTTTTAGTAGAGACGGGGTCTTGCTCTTGCTCAGGCTGGTCTCCAACTCCTGAGCTCAAGCAATCCTCCCACCTCAGCCTCCCAGAGTGCTAGGATTACAGGGATGAGCCACTGCGCCTGGCCAACACAGTTAATTTTGACATCTAATAGCTATCCATTTACTGAACATTTAAATAAAGTCCCAAGCACCACTCGAAGCACTATAGTCACCTAATCTTCTCACATTTTACAGATAAAAAATTGAAATATAGTCAGTACCTTAGGTATTAAGTAGAAAAGCCAGGATTAAAAGCAAATCTAACTCCAAAGCCCACATTCTTAATTACTAAGCAAAATTTACTACATTATGCTTCAGGAGTTAAATATCTCTGTTTCCTGGCAAGTTTAAGTCTCACACTAAGAGGAAATAGCAAGATGCACTTAAATAATATTATCCCTTTTGCACTGAAAATTTTATTAGCATTCAGCTTTTACAGTATTATTTATGAAAAGGATATTATATATGAAAGGGATAGTTCCATCAAATAACTATTTATTATGGCTGACTGGTATGCAAAAAGCCAAGGTTCACCATTAACCAGCTCTGTGTCATCAAGCAACAATCAACCTCTTTGGGACTCAGTTTCCAGATCTTATAGATGAGAAGTTTGGCCTAGATGTAAAGTCTCTTTCAGCTCTAATATTCAATATATTTCAGCACATTTTCTAAGACTCTGTTCCTTTTTTTTTTTTGGAGACAGAGTCTCACTCTGTTGCCCAGACTAGATAGAGTACCATGGCGTCAACCTAGCTCACAGCTACCTCAAACTCCTGGGCTCAAGCAATCCTCCTGTCTCAGCCTCCCCAGGGCCTGGGACTACAGGCATGCGCCACCACGCACGGCTAATTTTTTCTATTTTGAATTGTTTGGCTAACTTCTTTCTATTTTTAGTAGAGACAGGGTTGCTCTTGCTGAGGCTGGTCTCGAAATCCTGACCTCAAGAGATCTTCCCAGCTTGGCCTCTTAGAGTGCTAAGGATTACAGGTATGAGCCACCGTGCCTGGCCTATTACTATTTTTTTTAACAAAGATTTTTGAAAAGCATCTTTTGAAAACCTTCAAAAATTAAAATACTTTTATGTCTGTTCTTTTACTCAAACATACTCAAGACTAATCTGTGCTATTAGAAGGCAGGAAAGTAAGGGGGAAAACAAAGGACATATGGTAGCAGGTAAAAGTCTGTTTCTTGATTTGGGTGCTAACTCCACAACTATGTTAGAGTATGTAAGAACTGTGTAATCTTTCTGTTGTCAACATGTAAATGTGTTTGACTAATTTTATTAATAATCTCTCTGCTCCCTAGTTCCAATTCAGGGGTCTACAGAAAAGATCATTTACTTATAAATTAGAGTATTCCTGTAATTCCTTTAGGACTGCCTCCTTAACTCTGAGGTCTTAACTTTCCTTTAGAATCCAGCTCAGAACTCCCTTATTCTCTGCACCTAGCATTTTTATCTATCCTTTGTCTCTCTAACCTCTCTAACCAGGTAAGTCTTTTTGGGACTGTATCAATACATTCAATAACAGTCAGTAATGTGTTTACTGGAAAATAAGAGCATAATTCAGACACTTCTGGGCTCCCCTGGCATGTCACCCCTGTGGGGAGGCCAGAAGCATCTAAACCTATGCCCAATGGACAGAGATCAGTATCTTTATAACAGTAAAGTAATGCAGGAAATGCACCCCAAACAGTATCACTTGCACAGGCTTTGATTTTTTTTTACCCAATCTATAAGCTTTCCCTGCTCAACCCACTCCTGAATAGTATGCCCATAAGACATACTATTTAAACTAAAGTTACACACAACTGTAATTTACATAACTGTTTGAAAAAAACACTTTTCTACTCTTAAAAAATTGTTCAAATTCTTGTTACATTCATTTTTAAA
This sequence comes from Microcebus murinus, assembly GCF_040939455.1. Lineage (NCBI taxonomy): Eukaryota > Metazoa > Chordata > Mammalia > Primates > Cheirogaleidae > Microcebus > Microcebus murinus. The sequence continues at coordinate 113,417,495 of NC_134106.1, read as the reverse complement.
AATATTTTTTTATTTTCAAGATGGGGTCTATGTTGCCCAGGCTGGTCTCATACTCCTGGCCTCAAATGATCTTTCTGCCTCTGCCTCCCAAAGTGCTATAAATTACAGGCATGCGCCACTGTGCCTGGCTACATACATTTTTTTTTTTTTTGAGACAGAGTCTCGCTTTGTTGCCCAGGCTAGAGTGAATGCCGTGGCATCAGCCTGGCTCACAACAACCTCAAACTCCTGGGCTCAAGCGATCCTTCTGCCTCAGCCTCCCGAGTAGCTGGGACTACAGGCATGTGCCGCCATGCCCAGCTAATTTTTTCTATATATATTAGTTGGCCAACTAATTTCTTTCTATTTATAGTAGAGACGGGTCTCGCTCTTGCTCGGCTGGTTTCGAACTCCTAACCTTGAGCAATCCGCCCACCATGGCCTGCCAGAGTGCTAGGATTACAGGCGTGAGCCACCACACCCGGCCTTACATTCATTTTTTATAGAGAATTTTACCTTTTTCTTTAAATCAAAAGGGAGAAAGTCTAAAAGAAAAATACAAAAATGGGTAAATAGGCCGGGCGCGGTGGCTCACGCTTGTAATCCTAGCTCTGGGAGGCCGAGGCCGAGGCGGGCGGATTGCTCAAGGTCAGGAGTTCAAAACGGCACTCACTCTAGCCTAGGCAAGAAAGCGAGACTCTGTCTCAAAAAAAAAAAAAAAAAAAAAAAAAAAATGGGTAAATAAAGTTTTCACCAACACAACATTCAAATCCAGTAGATTTTTTTTTACTGACCATTCATCCTTTAGATAAATCATACTACACAGCTTACATAGTTAAGTCTCAAATGTTCTTCTGATATAGTTAATAAATAGCCATAAATATTCTTCTGAAGAGTTTTGTCTACATGGTTCTTAACATTTAGCAGTCTGGAGACGTTTTTAGTTGATACAATTGGCAAGGAGAAAAGGGTGGGGAGGTGGGGGTAAAGGGTTAGCAGTGCTACCTGCATCTAGTAGTAGAGGTCAAAGATGCTGCTAAACATCCTACAATGCACAGAAGAACCACTCACAAGAATTATCTGCCCAAAATGTCAATAGGCCAAGGGTAAGAAACCATGCCTAACAGAAATCAAACGATTTCCATTAGATTTGTAACTACGTCTGTACATAATAATCTAGATAAAGCTACACCAAATACATTAAATTTTTAAAATTTAAAATGGCAATGAAGGCTGGGGGCGGTAGCTCATGCCTGTAATCCTAGCACTGGGAAACACAGCAAGACCCTGTCTCTTAAAAAAAAGAGTGCTGGCTGGCCCAGCGCGGTGGATCACACCTGTAATTCTAGCATTCTGGGAGGCCAAGGGGCGGATTGCTTGAGGTCAGGAGTTTGAAACCAGGCTGAGCTAGAACGAGACCCCGTCTCTACTATAAATAGAAAGAAATTAATTGGCCAACTAATATATATAGAAAAAATTAGCTGGGCATGGTGGCGCATGCCTGTAGTCCCAGCTACTCAGGAGGCTGAGGCAGCAGGATTGCTTGAGCCCAGGAGTTGGAGGTCACTGTGAGCTAGGCTGATGCCACGGCACTCACTCTAGCCTAGGCAACAAAGCGAGACTCTGTCTCAAAAAAAAAAAAAGATGAAGGAAAACTTAATGTACAATAGTAATTTCCATGAAAACAATTTGTTTATGCCATAGATTTAAACACTCTCTATGAGAATGCCAGAAAAGTTACCAAGGTGCAGCTACCATGTAAACAAATCATAGGTACCATATAGCATAAGAAGCAGCAAGAGTATGTGCATGGATATAAGGGAATTTTACTCATTGAAGTTTAAATTTTAAAATATTTTGAAAAAATAAAATAAAAATATTTTACATGCTGAAGCCAGGCATGGTGGTTCACACCTATAATTCCAGCACTTTGGGAGGCACAGACAGAGGGATCACTTGAGGCCAGGAGTTTGAGGCCAGCCTGAGTAACACAGTAAGACCCCTACCTCTACAAAAAATAAATTAAAAAATTTAGCTAGGCACAGTGGCATGTGCTTTTTGGTCCCAGTGACTAGGGAGGCTAAGGTGGGACTGCTTGAGCCCAGGAGTTCAAGGCTACAGTGAGTTAGGATAGTGCCAGTGCACTCCAGCCTGGGTGATAGAGAGACCCTATCTCTAAAAAAATAAATAAAATAAAATTATTCTGCATGTTGAAATGCAAGTAAATCTTTACGTTAATTATAGATAACACTTGGCTGGGCACTGTGGCTCACACCTGTAATCCTAGCACTCTGGGAGGCTGAGGCGGGTGGATTGCTCAAGGTCAGTAGTTCGAAACCAGCCTGAGCAAGAGTGGGACCCCGTCTCTACTAAAAATACAAACAAATTAATTGGCCAACTAATATATATAGAAAAAATTACCCGGGCATGGTGGCACATGCCTGTAGTCCCAGCTACTCGGGAGGCTGAGGCAGCAGGATTGTTTGAGCCCAGGAGTTTGAGGTTGCTGTGAGCTAGGCTGACGCCATGGTACTCACACTAGCCTGGGCAACAAAGCGAGACTCTGTCTCAAAAAAAAAAAAATTTATAGGTAACACTTATTTCAATGAGTTTAAACTAACAGATTGGTTTAAATCCTTTAACCAGTAATACACACCAGGCTCAATTATTCTTAAATAATTTAAAACATGCCTACTCTTGGCAAATCATGACAGTGTGGTGCAATATAAATACAAGCAGACCTAGATCCAAATCCCAAAGCTATGTGTTTTCAGACAAGTAATTTAATTTCTCTGAATCTCTATTTTCTTATCTAACATAAAGGAAATCTATTCAAAGACACGTTTTTTTAAGAATTAGCAATAATGTGGCCGGGCGTGGTGGCTCACGCCTGTAATCCTAGCACTCTGGGAGGCTGAGGCGGGCGGATTGCTCGAGGTCAGGAGTTCGAAACCAGCCTGAGCGAGACCCCGTCTCTACTAAAAAAATCGAAAGAAACTAATTGACCAACTAAAAATATATATGCAAAAAATTAGCCGGGCATGGTGCATGCCTGTAGTCAGAGCTACTCAGGACACTGAGGCAGGAGGATCACTTGAGCCTAGGAGATTGAGGTTGCTGTGAGCTAAGCTGACACCACGGCACTCACTCTAGCCTGGGCAACAAAGTGAGACTCTGTCTCAAAAAAAAAAAAAAAAAAAAAAAAGAATTAGCAATAATGTATAACACATGACACAAGAGCCAGTCTACAAATGGCAGTTACCTAACAGCAGCAATAACTGAGAGTAAATAATATAACCTATGGAAAACATATAGATTACAGTTTTATATCCTCACAATCAACAATTCACTTTTGTAATTCAACTTACAAAATAACTGTAAAATGTACTTTAAATCAACTAGAATATACTTAGAACTCACGAAAATTAGGAAGAAAAAATCAAATAACCCCATTAAAAAGTGGGCAAAGGACTTGAACAGAAATTTTTCTAAAGAAGACAGAAGAATGGCCAACAAACATATGAAGAAATGCTCAACATCTCTAATCATCAGGGAAATGCAAATCAAAACCACAATGAGATATCACTTAACCCCAGTGAGAATGGCCTTTATCAAAAAATCTCCAAACAATAAATGCTGGCGTGGTTGCGGAGAGAGAGGAACACTCCTACACTGCTGGTGGGACTGCAAACTAGTTCAACCTCTGTGGAAAGCAATATGGAGATACCTTAAAGCGATACAAGTGAATCTACCATTTGATCCAGCAATCCCATTGCTGGGCATCTACCCAAATGATCCAGTGACACTCTACAAAAAAGACACCTGCACTCGAATGTTTATAGCAGCACAATTCATAATTGCAAGGCTGTGGAAACAGCCCAAGTGCCCATCAATCCAAGAATGGATTAATAAAATGTGGTATATGTATACCATGGAGTACTATTCAGCTCTAAGAAACAATGGTGATATAGCACATCTTATATTTTCCTGGTTAGAGCTGGAACCCATACTACTAAGTGAAGTATCCCAAGAATGGAAAAACAAGCACCAGATATATTCTCCAGAAAACTGGTATTAACTGAGTAGTACCTAAGTGGACACATAGGTACTACAGTAATAGGGTATTGGGCAGGTGGGAGAGGGGAGGGGGGAGGGGGGAGGGGGGTGGGTATATACATACATAATGAGTGAGATGTGCACCATCTGGGGGATGGTCATGATGGAGACTCAGACTTTTGGGGGGAGGGGGGGAAATGGGCATTTATTGAAACCTTAAAATCTGTACCCCCATAATATGCCAAAATAAAAAAAAAATTAAAAAAAAAAACAAACAGTCACTAGGACTGCTTACAGTCTCACACACACACACACAAAAATGTACTTTAAATCAATTTTCCTTTCCTAACAACTTTGAAATATTACTTAAAACTACTTAAAAGTCACACTCATATTTAAAGATTAACATCTGACAAATTTCTAAACACTGTCTTAGAAAAAGAGTCCTACATAGTGCCTTTATTGTTTTATCTATTTTTGTGTAAATAACATTCACATAACTCAAAATTCAAAAAGGATCTATAGATCTACACCCCATGCTCCCTACACCCAATTCCCCTACACAGAAGCAACCAATTTCATCAATTTCTCATAAATCCTTTCATCTATACAAGCAAATGCACATATTTCCCCTCTTTTGACACAAATGGCGGCCTCATCCACACTATTCTGCATCTTGCTTTTCATTTTCTTGGAGGATATATTTTAATCAAAGCACTCTGTAAGAATGGTTGCTTATAATCTCTCATGACCAGAATCCAGCAAACGTCAGCTACCTTTACAGAGGCACTTGAAGAGGCCAAAAAAAAAATCCTTAGCCAGTATTCTTAGTAAACACAAACATATAAAATTTGGTAAAATGGAGATTTACATAAGGTGACATGATGAAACACTTGATTAGCCATTCAAAATACTAGATCTACACACTTAAAAAGGAAACACCTGGAATGTACTACAAGTCCTTCAATGAGTTGAAAATAATCAACATCATCCATTTACAGAACTGGACCTACTAAAAATACAAAACAAAACATTAGTGAAAATAAAGCTATTTATTGATTGTATTTATTCCAAGATTAAATTATCTCTTTCCTATATTTTCTTTGCAACTTAAGTTCCTGGAAGAATTTTCCTTCCAGATTTATAAAGGTGCTGTTCTCAAACAAATTAACTTGTTTGTCTGTTTGCATATCCTGTTTTCTTCCTCTGAAACACTATGACACTTATTTGAAGTAAAGCTTCCTCATCCTTAACATATAAAGAGCAATATTATTTTTACAATATGCATTACTAGAGCAATACAAGTACTTCTTGTAATCTTCAACATAAGCACTAAGAATACCCTGGTGAAAAGTCAGCTCACATAAAGCAAAAAGATCATATGAATTACCAGAGCAGTAACTTATCACTCTAAGTAACAGAAAATAAAGTATTAGAAGTCTATTAAGTTTTAGGCTTACACAATCTTATTAAAGAAGAAATGTTTCAGGCTGTTAGCAACAGCATTAGTGGCGATCTTTCATAAGGAATATATATGTCAACTATCCCTGAACAGATTTTCTTATTGCATAAGTAAATTCACTGTATATAAGTGATATACAGTGTATATAAGTATATATTTCACTGTATATAAGTACATTTATGACTCTGTTTCTGCACTGTATCAAAAATACAAAGTCATCCTTCCATTCCAGAGTTTTGGCATATGAACAAATACAGAAGTCAGAGTTCATACACATGCTCTGTAAAACCAGTTATGACTTATATGCTACTACATTCAATAAGTCTGCTAGTATTTGTCATTTTTAAATTTTGAATAACTATTTTCTCCATGTCTACCTGGAAAGATACAGATCACTCGGTTGCACAAATAAAGATTAACTGCTATCAGACTTACGTTAATTACCTATCACATACTTTGAATGCTGAATTTCACAAATTATTGACATTATCAAAGTACCAACCATAAGAGGAAAATAGCAATGATATATTCAATAATGTATGTGAATCTTTTAAGATAATCATTTTCGGTGTTACATTTTGTTTAATTCAAGTGAGTAAAGACAAACTGGCATTCTTGTTGACCCTTAGAAAAACTATACTAATACTTCCATAATTCTGAGTCAAATTACTAGAGCATTTTGAATATCTTATATAAATGTGGCCAGCACTACTGTATCTAAATTCTGCAGAACTTAAGAGCAACCGCAATTTTTTGAAAATGTGTATGTCAGGATAAACCTACTCACTTAATAAGGAGATCTAACAATGTAGTAATCTCACGAAATCCCGAGTTTTTAATACGTCTTTTCCTCAAAAGTGAGAATCAATTTAACTATGAAGGACATCATAATGAAGTTTCATGGCACAACACGAGTCACAGAGGCATTGTCTTAGGAAAGACTCTCTGAACTGTAACGTGTAAACAGTATTTTGAAATAAACTACTCATACACTCCATTATTATTTCGTAACTAAAAACATTTAAATGCATTTAGTACATAAACAACTTGCCTGTGCCCAGTCAAAAAGCTTTAAATGTCAATAAAAGGGCCTAGGAATTGGGGGATAAGTGGAAAGGAGATAATGATTTAATTTGGAATTAATTTCCTATCCTGGGTGAAAAATTCCCTTATCCCCCTCAATAAGATAGTATCCTATTATGTCTCCCCTGTCTAACACCCAACTAAAAGATAGTTAACTCTGAATGTCCTTCTTTCATCAACACCTAAGGACTCATCGCTCTTTCCTTACGGAAGGGACAGTAAAGGCCTGAGAAGCATTAACCCAGAATATCCTTAAAAGTGTGGGCCTTTGAACAGCACCGCTCTCCGGATCCAGTTACCACCTTTTCCCCTTCCCCCAACCCACTTCCCGGGTTTTCTCAGGCTCGGCCTGCTCCCTCCTCAGCCACAGCCACACTTCCAGCTGTTGCCACCTCGGGGCTCTCACTAGAGCTCACATCCCGCCGAGAAATGCCCCCCTTTCCCTCAGCCCCAAACCGTGCTCCTCCCCAGACACCCGCCCGCGAGACCGTCCATCCCAGGGCCCCGGGAGGGAGGGGAAGGCGGCGGAAGGAGGAGGGGAAGACTGCTGCTTCCCACAGGCAGGAGGATGGCCGCAGAGAGGGCCACCCGGGAACCGCCGGGGACCTCGGGGTCGCCACCGGGAAGGCCCTCCCGCCCCGGGCTGAGGTAGGGGTGTCCGGGAGTTCATTTCTGACCTCCTCGCTCTTCAGCACCTCCTTGAACTCCCGCTTGATTCGCTGCACCGCGATGTTGGCCATGTCTCCGCCCGCAGCTGATTCGTACCCGCCTCCTCCGCCACCGCTACGACCACCGCCACCGCCGCCACCTCTTCCTCCACCACCTCCTCCCTCGGCGACTCAGACCCAAGCACACGAACACTGGCCCTGCCACCCCGGCCGCCGCGTTCTCCTCAGTGTGGAATCACCTCCGCGCCCGGCCACCAAAATGGCGCCGAGTCTGCGCATGCGCACGACGTTGGCCCGGCTGGGCGGCGCAGCCGCTCGGGTTGTAGCCCCCATACGCCTCGGCCGCGAGCGCGCGCCGCGACGCGCGTCTCTGCGGGAGCTGCGGCCGCGTGGCTCCGCCCTGCCGGCGTCTGGGGCCCGGAGGGTGAGGCTTCCCAGCTGGCTGTCCCTGCTCTGGCGCCGCGGTTCTGCCTTGTGCCTCCGCTTCTCTTTAAACCCGTGAGATGCGGTCGAGGCTTCCAGCATTTGGCCTCTGCCCGAAGGCTGCAGCCCAACGATGGGTTTCCGCGGCCACGCTCGGCCTGAGCGCCGTCCTGACTCAGCTAGACCCGGGACCCTGAGGCTTAAGTGCCCTGCTGTGTCTGGCGCATGAAAACGCTATGCCAGAACTCAGCCCGGCCCATTTTTGGTTGTTATAGCCTCAGAAAATCAACGGCAGTTGTTTTTGTTCTGAAACCATTATAGTGCCACTATTAGTCCCATCATCGCAGGTACCACAATTTTTTTTTTTTTTTTTTTTTGAGACAGAGTCTCACTCACCCTTACCCAGGGTAGAGTGCCGTGGCGTCAGCCTAGCTCACAGCAACCTCAAACCCCTGGGCTCAAGTGATCCTCCTGCCTCAGCCTCCCGAGTAGCTGGGATTACAGGTATGCGCCACCACGCCCGGCTGATTTTTCTATTTTTAGTAGAGCCGGAGTCTCGCTTTTTGCTAAGGCTGGTCTGGAACTCCTGACCTCAAGCAATCCTTCTGCCTCGGCCTCCCAAAGTGCTAGGATTATACAGGTGTGAACCACCCGCCCAGACTGCTGGTACCACCAATTGTTGAATTAAGGATGGTTATTGTTGGATCCCATAGGGTGACACAGGTACTCCACAAAGAGGCCTGAGGTGGGTTTAGAAGTTGGATGTTGATTTTTGACCTATTTAGAAAAAAATACCAAGCGGTGGAACTAAAACCTTGGTTTTCAAACTTCAATGTTCAGAATCCCTTGGGGAGCTTAAAAGGACAGCTTGCTGGGCCCCATCCTTAGAGTGTGAGATGGGCCCAAGACTTTGCATTTCTAACAATCTCCTAGTTGCTGCTGCTGCTAATGGTCTTTCAGGACCACACTGTGAGAACCTCTGAGCTAAGGCATGTGAAAATTCACATATATATTTCAATGCAAGTTGGAGAAATAGCTCCTTGAGAGAATGGAGCTGCAGAGGGTGAGCTTTACTTCTGTAAATCTAGGGCTTTTACAAACATGTCTGGCCCTAGTAGGTACTCAATAAATATTGAATGAGTAAATGAGTAAAAGTAAGACTAAAATGTTTTAAGTGGAAAGTAAGATTGAAAGGCAATTTAAAAGTGATGACTAGGGTTTACAGTAAGTAAGATGGTTTTGGTGTGAGGTAGCACTCTGAATAGAACATTTGGGGATAAATAATAAAGGTGTTATTTTAGAAGTTTATATTTCATGTACTTCCCTAACCTAACCAATCAGTAAAATATCCTATTATATATATAGTCTTAGCAAAAGTAGCTAAAATTGTGGCAGCAAAAAGAGAAATAGCCACTGGAGGTGAATTTCAGGGGAGGCACAAGGCAGAAGGGGATTTCTGCCCTAGAAACCGAGAGGGGATTTTTTTATTCCAGTTCTCTCCCGTGCCAGCTCTCATGGCCAGCTTGGGTTTCCTCATCTGTGACATAAGGAAACTGGATTAGAGGATCTCTTTCAAGGTTTAAAGAGTTCAGAATTCTGAGGCATCATTTCAAAGCATTTCCCTATGTGAACGAACTTGATAAATTATATAAACCCTTCTAGCAGAGCCCCCTAGTGGTCCTAAAAGGAGTCAACCACATATACAGGTCATGAGATGAAGAATTACTGGTATAAAGTAAATCACGCAGTGCTATCTGTATATATTTGTGTCCGCACATTTAAAACTATTTTAAGGTGTGCAGAATTTTTTGAGTACTTTACACTTATCACTCTAGAATGGTAATCTTGAAACTTTGAAGAAACTTGCAACGCTCAAATCAAAGGGGGACCATTTAGGGTGTGGTAATTTCTTTGAGGGAGAGGAGTTTAGTAGTTCTTAAATGCACATAATCATTGACTCTGCAATTCCACTTACAGGAATTCATTCTATAGTCCTTCCAGAGAATGAGACAACTACATATTAACTGATATGATGCCATCTTCCAAAAATACAATATGATATCCTGGATTGGATCCTAGAATTAAAAAGATATAGCTAGTGTACTCTAAATAAATTCTGTATTTTAGTTAATAGTATTGTAGAAATCTCAATTTCTTAGTTTTGACATAGCCCTATGGTTATGTATGATGTTAACATTAGTAGAAGTTAATCTCTGTACTCTTAGCAAGTTTTCTGTAAATCTAAAAAATACCAAAGGAGGCCGGGCGCTGTGGCTCACGCCTGTAATCCTAGCTCTTGGGAGGCCGAGGCAGGCGGATTGCTCAAGGTCAGGAGTTCGAAACCAGCCTGAGCAAGAGCGAGTGCCCGTCTCTACTATAAATAGAAAGAAATTAATTGGCCAACTGATATATATATATAAAAAATTAGCCGGGCATGGTGGCACATTCCTGTAGTCCCAGCTACCCGGGAGGCTGAGGCAGAAGGATCACTTGAGCCCAGGAGTTTGAAGTTGCTGTGAGCTAGGCTGACGCCACGGCACTCACTCTAGCCTGGGCAACAAAGCGAGACTCTGTCTCAAAAAAAAAAACAAAAAACAAACAAAAAAAATACCAAAGGAAAAAAAAGTTTACTTTTTAAAAAGCACTGTGCATCATTGGCATGTTGTCCGGCAAAAAGATAAAAAAAAAAAAAAGAAACAAGAAAAAAAAGAAAAAAAAAAAAAAAAAGCACTGTGCAGTTCATATTGTGGATAGTATACCACCATATGTGTGAGGGGAGAAAGAAATGTGCTTGTGTATGTAATGCTTGTGAATCCATAAAATATTGCTGGAAAAATACTGATAACTGAAAGAAACTGGTAACAGTGGTTACCTCTGAGAAGGGAACTTAAGTGTTTTGGGGGAAACAAAGTGGGAGAATTTTCACCACTTGTTCTGTTATATATTTTACCTATTCAAAAAGAGATTTTAGGCCAATGTGTGGTGGCTCATGCCTGTAATCCTAGGACTCTTGGAGGCCAAGGCAGGAGGATTACTTGAGCCCAGGAGTTCAAGACCAGCCTGGGTAAAGAGCAAGACCCCATCTCTACAAACATAGAAAAAATTACCCGGCAGGCATGGTGATACACACCTGTAGTCCCAGCTGCTCAGGAGACTGAGGCAGGAGGATTGCTTGAGTCCAGAAGTTTTGAGGTTGCAGTAAGCTCTGATGATGCCACCACACTCTACCCAGAGCGAGACTGACTCTGTCTCAAAAATAAATTAATAAATAAAATAAAAAATAAATTAAAAAATTAAGAAAAGATTTTTAAAAATGAGTTTACCATAATACAGATCATAAGTTCTTCAGTATTATGATTGAGTCATGATTAACTTCATTAACTAATTAAATAAATACTGACTGCCTACTATGTGCCAAGTGTAAACTAGGCCCTGGAGGCATATCAGTGAACAAGAGATAAAAAAAAATCCCTGGAATTGTGGAATTTACATTCTAGCATGGATGGGAAGAATTAATGTCAAACGATAGTCTGTAGACACCTGAGAAATCCCTGAGATGTTTTCAGGGGGTCAACCTGCCATGCCCAAACTATGTCATAATAAGACTAAGACATTATTTGCCTTTTTTTCTATGTTGACTTTTGCACCAATGGTGCAAAGCAATAGTGGGTAAAACTGCTAGACAGTTTACTATAATATTAACAATTATATTAATACCACATACTCATTGTTAAAAAATGCCAGTTTCACTTTAGAATGTCTTTGATGAAACAGAATTTATTAATTTGATTAAACCTTAACTTTGGAGTACATGTCTTCTTAATATTCTGTGGGATAAGATGAGTATACATAAAGCACTTCTGCTACATACAAAGTACATGGTTAAGCACTGCAATGGGTTGAGTTGCAAGCTGAAGTAGCCACTTTATTCATGGAATACTACTTTTACTCAAAGGCTAAGATAGACTATGTTTATTCAAACTTGGGTAGTTGGTAGATATTTCATCTAAAATTAATGAGGTGAACCTGTCCTTTTAAGGAAAACAACTGACAGACTTTGTTGCCAGTGATAAAATTTTCTAATTTTCAAAAATTAAAATTTTAGAAAATATCTGCCACCATGACTTGATGCTCCCAACACTTGAAGATATTCCTGAAGAAATTGATAGTGATGTGAAGAAATGTGATTGTTTGATATTATACAATGAAATGTGTCCAAATTTGGAAGATCTGCACAAATCAGTGAACCAGTATTTTCCAAATGACCAATGCATCACGTCACAAAATCATGCATTGGTAAAAAATCCATTCAGGTTCAAGATAGGCCAATGGATTCCAACGTAACAGAGTCCAAAAAGTTCATTGATAGCATTTCAGGCCAGATGTAGTGGCTCACTGCCTGTAATCCCAGCACTGTGGGAGGCTGAGGCAGGAGGATCTCTTGAGCCAAGGAATTCGAGGTTACAGTTGACCACTGCACGCCAGCCTGGGAGTCAGAATGAGACCCTATCTGGGGAAAAAGAAAAACAACATTTCAAATTCCAGATTGCAGCTAACCTTTAATAAACTACTACTTATCTAGTTTTTGTATAGTATCAAAGAATATCAATAATCACTTGAAAAAGCTGTTAAAATATTCCTCCCCTTTTCAACTACTTATCTATATAAGGCTAGATTTTCTTCAAGTACTTCAACCAAAACAACATATGCAATATATTGACTGCCAAAGCTGTTAGGAAAATCCTGCTATGTTCTATTAAGCCAGGTATTAAAGAGATTTTGTTTTGAAAAATACAGTCATTTTTCACTAAAGATATTTATGTAAGCTTGAAATAGGTTTATTATACTTATACATTAGTAACTTTTTCAATAATTTCTCAGTTTTAATTTTTTTTTTTTTTTGAGACAGAGTCTCACTTTGTTGCCCAGGCTAGAGGGAGTGCCGTGGCGTCAGCCTAGCTCACAGCAACATCAAACTCCTGGGTTCAAGCCATCCTCCTGCCTCAGCTTCCTGAGTAGCTGGGACTACAGGCATGCGCCACCATGCCCGGCTAATTTTTTCTATATATATTAGTTGGCCAATTAATTTGTTTCTATTTTTAGTAGAGACAGGGTCCCACTCTTGCTCAGGCTGGTTTCGAACTCCTGACCTCGAGCAATCCGCCCGCCTCGGCCTCCCAGAGAGCTAGGATTACAGGCGTGAGCCACCGTGCCTGGCCCTCAGTTTTAATTCTAACAGAATGTTCATAGATATAACCCACATAAAAATGCTCCTTGAATCCTCAATATTTTTGAGGAATGTAACAGAGTTTTATGTTAGATAGGAGGCTTAGACCTAAAAAGTCACACAAAGGCAGGTGAGGTGGCTCACGCCTGTAATCCTAGCACTCTGGGAGGCCGAGGCAGGCGGATTGCTCAAGGTCAGGAGTTGGAAACCTGAGCAAGAGCAAGACCCGTCTCTAAATAAATAGAAAGAAATTAATTGGCCAACTAATATATATAGAAAAAATTAGCCAGGCATGGTGGCACATGCCTGTAGTCCCAGCTACTCGGGAGGCTGAGGCAGCAGGATTGCCTGAGCCCAGGAGTTTGAGGTTGCTGTGAGCTAGGCTGATGCCACCGCACTCACTCTAGCCTGGGCAACAAAGTGAGACTCTGTCTCAAAAAAATAAAATAAAATAAAAAGTCACACAATTTCAGAATATGTAATTTACATAAACACACATTATATATGTGACAATTGTAAAATTGCTTTTAGATTGAATGGAGGAAAGTACATCATGTAACTCTTCGGATGTCCCTCAAAGTTTTGATGTTTTGATTCAACTTAAAAATAATGTGGCAAGGCAAACTATTTATAGTGCTTTGCTAACCCCTTACAGCCATTTAAAATGTGAAAGCCTTCCTTTTTGTGGATCCTGCTAGTTACTGTTACAGCTCTTCAGATTCAAATTTCCTGTTCTTCTAAATGTAGAGGAATTTTTTTTCTTGCAGCCCTTTCAGACCTTGTGTTGTGCCAGCTTTTTGAGACTTTTTTCCTCCTTGTTCCTCACCACTGCCTATTGTACCCAAGCCTCTCATTTAACTTTGTTTGTGAAATACACAGTCCTAGCTCTGAAATCATTTTGGGGTTTTTTTTTGCTTTCACTGAGCTCTACCCTTCCGATCTTACTAAGCTCCTCTCCTCTACCCTCCACTCCTCCAGCTGGAATGAGGAGTTCTAGCAGCAAATGTAGAAAGCAGCATTTAGATCCACAGTTTAATTTCTAAACTTAGCTCCTAGCTAAGTATTCAACACAGTATTGATTGTAATGCACTCTATATTATTTCAATTTAGAAAATAGATCAGAACCCCTACCATTGTGGCTTTCAGAATATCTGCAGCATGGATTGGAAAGTTGATTTTGTTGCTGCCCAACCAGGTTTATTTGCCCACTGCTCCAAGAAGCCAACATGCTGAGTCAGCAGGTTGTATGGGCTGAGAAAGAGTCTTTATTCTGCATAGTGAGTGCTAAGTGGGAAAATGGGAGAAATTTCTCAAATTTGCCTCCCCAAGAACTTGGGAGACAGGGTTTTTAAGGATAGTTTGGTAGACAAGGGATTAGGCAATTAGGTTTGTTAATTGGGGCAAAATTATAGGGATGTAGAAATCATCTTCTGTGTTGCTCCAGTTCCTGGGGTCACATTCCAGTTGAGTCAGTTTCTTGGTATGGGCCACTGGTCTGGGTTGGCCAATCAATCCACAGGAATGCGGGGCCTAGAAGATATCTTAAAAACTACCTTTAAGTTTTGAAAAGGTGATGTTAATCTACGGAGAAAGTTAAGAATTTTTATGGACACCAGCTATGGGTTACCTGTGCTTGTGGTAATAGAGAATTAAGAATTTCTGTGACCACCAGCTGTGTAGCTCTGGAGTGGCAATTACAAGGGCACAGTCACTAATTATTATCATTATTTTTAGCTAGGCCCTTACCACAGTTCTCACCTTGCACCCCATTATTGAAGTGTGGTTTCAGTTTCCCTAGCAGAGAATATGCTTCCTTGTCTTAGGATACATAGATCTCAATCAGACACAGAGGTTATTTAGGTGGGAGATTTTTTAGAGAGGGACCTCATAATTCTTTGTCAAAAGGGTTTGCAGCTACAAGTGAGAATGGCTAGTAGAGCCTTTACACGTCACTATTCTAGGTACCTCATACAAGTGGAATCGTAGACTATTTGTCCTTTCGTGACTGGCTTATAATGTTTTGGAGGTTCATCCATGTTGAGGCATGTATCAGAATTTACTTCCTTCTTAAAGCTGAGTAATATTCCACTATACATATATGCCACATTTTGTTTATCCATTCATGCATCCATGGACATTTGGTTTGTTTCCACCTTTTGGTTTATTAACTGAAGAAAATGATGACGTTCACAAATTTGGGAAGGAGAGATTTATTTCTCATAAAGGGCTACAGCCTATGGGTTGCCATTTTAATAGGCTAGAAGGCAGGGACCCAGCCAGAAGCCAGGAACACATGCTTCAAGATAGGGACAATGGGAACAGGAATTTATACTGAGCAGCATGGCCAAATATACATCTTTAACAAGCTATAGGAAAAGTCATAAATATTTATGGAAGGAGAAATATGCACCTACATAATCGAGGTGTATGCCACCTTATGGGATCCATGTTCAGGTTCAGAAAAATGGCTGCCTTCTGGTGTCAAAAGGTGAAACAAAGGACACGAAAACCCTCTCTGCCCATGCTGCATGGACTGGTTAAAACTACTAGATGGTTGGTAGTTCTTTTGTTTTTTTTGTGTGGTTTTTTTTTTTTTTTTTTTTTTTTTTTTGAGACAGAATCTCACTCTGTTGTCCAGGCTAGAGTGCTGTGGCATCAGCCTAGCTCACAGCAAACTCCTATCCTCAAGGGATCCTCTTGCCTCAGCCTCCCAAGTAGTTGGGCCTCAAGTATACACCACCTATACACCACCACACCCAGTTAATTTTTACTATTTGTAGTAGAGACGGGGTCTCACTCTTGCTCAGGCTGGTCTCGAACTCCTGAGCTCGAGCAATCCTCCCACCTCGGCCTCCCAGAGTGCTAGGATTACAGACATGAGCCACTGAGCCTGGTTAAGGTTGGCAGTCTCTTGTCAGGGAAGAATGCTTGTCTGGATCACAAGACTGGTTTCTATTTAGCCCTTAGGAAAAAAGTCTGATGGCCATTAGCAAAGGAGAGGGTATAAAGAGATGTGTTTGACCCCCCCCATCCTATCACAGCTGGGAACTCAGATTTTAAGATTTCTTTTGGGTATCCTTGGGCAAGAGGGGTCCATTCAGTCGGTAGGATTTTATTTAAGTTCATAAGCTATTGTAAATAATGCTACTTTGAACATTGGTATACAAGTATCTGTTTGAGTCTCTGCTTTGCGTTCTTTTGGGTACCCATAAGTGAAATTGCCAGATAATTTGGTAATTCTTTTTTAGAATTGTTTAGAGACTAAGTCTCTCTCTGTCGCCCAGGCTAGAGTGGCATGATTATAGCTCACTGTAGCCTCAAATTCCTGGGCTCAAGGGATCCTCCTGCCTCAGCCTCCCCAGTAGCTGGGACTACAGGCACACAAAACCATGCCCGGCTAATTTTTCTCTTTTTTTGTAGAGACCAGGTCTTGCTCTTGCTTAGGCTGGTCTCGTACTCTTGACCTCAAGCAATCCTCCAGCCTCAGCCTCCCAAAGTGCTAGGATTACAGGCATGAGTGCCCAACTCCTTAATTAATTTTTTAATTGAAAAATAATAATTGTATATATTTATGGGATACAATGTGATCTTTTGGTATACATATACATTATAGAAAGATTAAATCAAGCTAATTAACATGTCCATCACCTCATTGTTTTCATGGTGAGAATGTTAAAATCTGATTTTTAAGCAATTTTGAAATATTGAATACATTATTATTAACTGTGGCCTCCATGCAGTAAAGTAGATCAATAAAACTTATTCCTTCAGACTAACTGAAACTTTGTACCTTTTGATCAATATCTCCTCTTTCCCATCCTTTACCCACTACCCCAGCCTCTGTTAACCACCCCTCTACTCTCTTGTTTCTATGAGATCAACTTTTTTAGATTCCACATATAAGTGAGATCATATAATATTTGTCTCTCTGTGCCCAGCTTATTTCACTTAGCATGATGTTCTAACGGGTCCATCTATGTTGTCCAAAATGACAGAATTTCCTTTCTAAGGCCACATAATATTTCATTGTGTGTGTATATATATATATATATATATATATATACACCACATTTTGTTTATCAGTTCATCTGCTGATAGACTCTTATTAATAGGTTGTTCCATATCTTGGCTGTTGTGAATAATGCTGAAATGAACATGGGAGCTCAAATATCCTTTTGACATACTGATTTCAATTCCTTTGGAAATATGCCCAGAAGTGGGATTGTTAGATCTCATTTGGTAATTCTGTTTAATTTTTCGAAGAACCACCATACGTTTTTCCATAGCGGCTGCACTATTTTGTATTCCCAACAGCAGTGCATTAAGAGTTTCAGTTTTCCCACATTCTTGCTAACACTTGTTATTTTCTGCATTTTTTTTTTAATAATGCCATCCTAATGGCTATGAAATAGTACCCTATATCATTGTGGTTTCAATTTGCAATTCCCTAATAGTGATGTTGCACATTTTTTCATGTGATTTTGGTCATTTGTATAATATCTTTTTATGGAAAAATGTCTATTCAAGTCTTTTTGCTTATTTTTTTATTGTTGAGTTGTAGGATTTTTAAAAAATTCTGGATATTAATCCTTTATCAGATACATGATTTGCCAGTATTTTCTCCCATTCTGTGAGTTGTCTTTTCACTATTTTGATAATTTCTCTTTTTTTTTTTTTTTTGGTTACCTGTGCTTGTGGTATTTTTTCCAATAAATGACTGCTGAATCCCATGTTATGAAGCTTTCACCCATATTTTCTTCTAAGAGTTTTATAATTGATCCATTTTGAGTTAATTTTTTATATGGTGTAAGATGAAGGTCCAACTTAATTATTTTGCACATAGATATCTAGTTTTCCCAGCACCATTTGTTAAAAAGACTGTCCTAGGCCGGGTGCGGTGACTCACGCCTGTAATCCTAGCACTCTGGGAGGCCGAGGTGGGTGGATTGCTCAAGGTCAGGAGTTCAAAACCAGCCTGAGCGAGACCCCGTCTCTACTATAAAAATAGAAAGAAATTAATTGGCCAACCTAATATATTTATATATAAAAATTAGCCGAGCATGGTGGCGCGTGCCTGTAGTCCCAGCTACTCGGGAGGCTGAGGCAGGAGGATTGCTTGAGCCCAGGAGTTTGAGGTTGCTATGAGCTAGGCTGACACCACAGCGCACTCACTTTAGCCTCGGCAAGAAAGTGAGACTCTGTCTCAAAAAAAAAAAGACTGTCCTGGCCAGGCGTGCTGGCTCATGCCTGTAATCCTAGCTCTCTGGGAGGCCAAGGCGGGCGGATTGCTCGAGGTCGGGAGTTCGAAACCAGCCTGAGCAAGAGCGAGTGCCCGTCTCTACTATAAATAGAAAGAAATTAATTGGCCAACTAATATATATATATAAAAAATTAGCCAGGCATGGTAGTGCATGCCTGTAGTCCCAGCTACTTGGGAGGCTGAGGCAGAAGGATTGCTTGAGCCAGGAGATTGAGGTTGCTGTGAGCTAGGCTGACGCCATGGCACTCACTCTAGCCTAGGCAACAAAGCGAGACTCTGTCTCAAAAAAAAAAAAAAAAAGATTTTTGACGAGAGTCAAGACCATTTGATGGGGAAAGGACAGTCTTTTTTTTTTTTTTTTTTTTGAGACAGAGTCTCGCTTTGTTGCCTAGGCTAGAGTGAGTGCCATGGCGTCAGCCTAGCTCACAGCAACCTCAAACTCCTGGGCTCAAGCAATCCTCCTGCCTCAGCCTCCCGAATAGCTGGGACTACAGGCATGTGCCACCATGCCCGGCTAATTTTTTCTATATATATTAGTTGGCCAATTAATTTCTTTCTATTTATAGTAGAGACAGGATCTCGCTCTTGCTCAGGCTGGTTTCAAACTCCTGACCTCGAGCAATCTGCCCTCCTCAGCCTCCCAGAGTGCTAGGATTACAGGCGTGAGCCACCACGCTCGGCCTTGAAAAATCATTTTACCAGTCCAGGCACAGTGGCTCACACATGTAATCTCAGCACTTTGGGAGGCCAAGGCAAGAGGCTTGAGGTCAGGAGTTCAAGACCAACCTCAGCAACATAGTGAGACCCTACCAGGAGTTCTGGTGTGTGCTTGTAGTCCTAGCTACTAGGGAGGCTGAGGCAGGAGGATCGCTTAAGCCCTGGAGTTCAAGGCTGTGGTGGGCTAGATTGCACCACTGCACCCCAACAAAAAAATCATTTGACCATATATACAAAGGATCATCCTAAGCTTTTAACACAGAAGGTTGTTCTTATCTTTTCTTCCCAGACAAAGCTTTATGTTTGAAGAAAAGCAATTGTAATTATCAATATTTACAGATATACAAGTCATTATGTTAGATGCTAGGGATACACAAAGGAATAAGATATGGATTCTGCTCATGAATTAAGAGTTTATTGGGGGAAATAGAAATTTTCATTAAAAGACAAATGCAAGCCGGGCGCGGTGGCTCACGCCTGTAATCCTAGCTCTCTGGGAGGCTGAGGCGGGCGGATTGCTCGAGGTCAGGAGTTCGAAACCAGCCTGAGCAAGAGCGAGACCCCGTCTCTATTATAAATACAAAGAAATTAATTGGCCAACTAATATATATAGAAAAAATTACCGGGCATGGTGGCGCATGCCTGTAGTCCCAGCTACTTGGGGAGGCTGAGGCAGGAGGGATCGCTTGAGCCCAGGAGTTTGAGGTTGCTGTGAGCTAGGCTGACGCCATGGCACTCACTCTAGCCTGGGCAACAAAGCGAGACTCTGTCTCAAAAAAAAAAAAAAAAAAAAAAAGACAAATGCAAATACAAGATAGCATATACTAATTTTTAAATAAGTTGTACGAGCCAGGCGTGGTGGCTCATGCCTGTAATCCCAGCACTTTGGGAGGCTGAGGCAGGAAGATCGTTTGAGCCCAGGAGTTTGAGGTTGCTGTGAGCTAGGCTGACGCCACAGCACTCACTCTAGCCTGGACAACAGAGTGAGACTCTGTCTCAAAAAAGTAAATAAATAAAAATAAATAAATAAATAATTGGCACAGAAATTTCATGTCTTGGGTGTTTAGAGGTTGTGATTTTAATAATGGATTGTGTATACTGAGATGCCAATCAATATGTACACAAATTTTCATAGCAGCATTATTCATAATAGCCAAAAAGCGGAAACAACTATCAATGATGTGGTATAGTCATACAATGGAACCTTATTCAGCAAGAAAAATAAATGAAGTACTTGTCAGGTGTGGTGCCTCATGCCTGTAATCCCAGCACTTTGGGAGGCCCAGGCAGGGAGGATCACTTGAGCCCAGGAGTTCAAGACCAGTCTGAGCAACATTGTTCTCCTGTCTCTACATAAAATAAAAAAATTAGCTGGGTGTGGTGGCATGTGCCTATAGTCCTTGCTACTTGGAAGACTGAGGCAGGAGGATGGCTGAAGCCCAGGAGTTTGAGGTTGTAGTGAGCTATGTTGCACTCCAGCCTGGGTAACAGAGTGAGACTCTGTCTCTGAAAAAAAAAAAAAAAAAAGACAAAAAAGAAATGAAGGACTGATATATGCTACAACATGGATGAACCTTGAAAACATCATGCTAAGTGAAAGGGACACATATTGTATGATTCTATTTATGTGAACTAGCCAGAACAGGAAAATCCATACAAACAGAGAGTAAATTACTGGTAGCCTAGGTTGTGGGGAAGAATGGAAAGTGACGTGACTGCTAATAGGAATGGGATTTTTTTGGGGGGGGGGGATGTTGAAAATGTTCTAAAATTGATTCTGATGATGATTGCACAACACTATATATACTAAAAACTATGGCGTTATACACTTTAAATGGATGGCTTATATGGTATGTAAATTGTATCTCAATGAAGATGTTATTAAAAATAAAGATGGATGGCCTCACCATCATTCCTAAAAAAATATGAATTTTACTGTATGTGAACTATACAGTAATTAGAGAGAGAAAGCAACTAAGCAGTCATTAGAGAAAGAGACAGAGAGAAAAGAAAAAATACCAATCAGTAATCCATAAATATCTATTGTCTGGGCCATATGAGCTGTATCTCCTAGGTTCATAGATTCCTATCTAAAGCCATGCAAAAGGGTGTGAACTTTTTATATGTGGGACAAAGAGAAATTATTGAAAGTTTTTGATTAATGTAGTGATATACTGAAGTTGTCCTTTTAGGAAGATTAATACTGGTAACTCTTAGTAGGGTGGACTGAAATGGACAGGGACTGACAAAGGAAAGGTTGTTTAAGTATCTACTAAAATATTTCAGGCCGGGCGCTGTGGCTCACGCCTGTAATCCTAGCTCTTGGGAGGCCGAGGCAGGCGGATTGCTCAAGGTCAGGAGTTCAAAACCAGCCTGAGCAAGAGCGAGACCCCGTCTCTACTATAAATAGAAAGAAATTAATTGGCCAACTGATATATATATATAAAAATTAGCCGGGCATGGTGGCGCATGCCTGTAGTCCCAGCTACTCGGGAGGCTGAGGCAGAAGGATCACTCAAGCCCAGGAGTTTGAGGTTGCTGTGAGCTAGGCTGACGCCACGGCACTCACTCTAGCCTGGACAACAAAGTGAGACTCTGTCTCAAAAAAAAAATATTTCAGAACAGTGGTTCCCAAATGGGGTGCAATAGCACCAGCATTACCTGGGAACTTGTTGGAAATGTAAATTCTTGGTTCCCACTCCAGAGCTACTGAATTAGAAACTCTGGGTTGGGGTCTAGCAATCTTTGTTTTTATTCTCCAGATGGTTCTAATGCAGGGGAACATATTTTTGTTTTGTTTTGTTTTGTTTTGAGACAGAGTCTCACTCTGTTGCCTGGGCTAGAGTGCAGTGGCATCAGCCTAGCTCACAGCAACCTCAAACTCCTGGGCTCAAGTGATTCTACTGCCTCTGCCTCCCCAGTAGCCGGGACTACAGGCATGCGCCACCATGCCTGGCTAACTTTTTCTATATATTTTTAGTTGTCTGGCTAATTTCTTTCTATTTTTAGTAGAGATGGGGTCTCGCTCTTGCTCAGGCTGGTCTCCAACTCCTGACCTCAAGCGAACCTCCTGCCTAGGCCTCCCAGAGTGCTAGGATTATAGGTGTGAGCCACCCTGCCTGGCCACAGGGAAACATTTGAGAACTACTGCTCTAGGAGACAAGTTATGAGTAGCTAAAAGAGGGTGGTAATAATGTAAATGGAGAAAGCTTATGATATATAGGCAAATTATTTGCAGTGTATCTTGCCAACTATTTGGATTTAAAGGGCAAGAGGAAGAAAGGAAGCAAAGAAAACTCACAGATTTTCTTTGGTATCATTAACAGAAATAAGGAAGATAGGAAGAGGTATGGGTGTAAGAGGAAAGACTATGAGTCCAAATGTGTACATTCTGAGCTCCTATATGAAGCATATGCTGTTAATTGCCTACCTAAATCTATTTCTATCACATGCCCCATCCTCCTTCATTGCACAGTCCCATTTTGTTCAGGTGTTCATTCTCCACATGGCCCCCTTGCAAGATCCAAAGGTGAATCTTGATAGGTCTAAGAATCATAGGCATTTAAGGTATTTTTGTGAGTAATTAGGTTACTCACATATACCATAATTTTGGCCAGTGAGAGCACTTTCAGTAAGGTCTCCCTAACACTTTAAAAGGACACAAAGCACGATCATTCATTTTTTGTATTATTATTATTTTATTTTTTAAAAAGACTGGGCTTGCTGTGTCACCAGGCTGGAGTGCAATGGTACAATCATAGCTCGTTGCAGCCTAAACTCTGAGGCTCTAGGGACGCTTCTGCCTCAGCCTCCCAAGTCTCTGGAATTATTGGCCTGAGCAACTGTGCAGGCCAGGGTCATTCCCTTTTTGCTGTCTCTGAATACATTAAGCTGAAATTGCAACAGCCATCTCATGACCGTGAGGGTAGTATTTAAATGTTGAAGTTCTAGATGGTTCAAAACTCTAAGAAATATAACATTTGTTAAGTGCTTATTTAGTGTCAGATATACTTTCAAGTGTTGTACATATGTAATTAAGTAATAAAACGTACAATGAATGACATTATTTCGTTGTTTAACCATTTCTCAGTTTCTAAGAGCCTATGTAATTTTATTTTGCCTGACATAATCTGCTAAAATTACTTAAAATAGGCAATGGCCTTGAATTAAATAATTGAAATAGAATTTCATGGCCAGAAGGTTTTTTAGAAATAATTATGTCCTAGGCCGGGTACGGTGGCTCATGCCTGTAATCCTAGCACTCTGGGAGGCCGAGGCGGGCGGATTGCTAGAGGTCAGGAGTTCGAAACCAGCCTGAGCAAGAGCGAGATCCCGTCTCTACTATAAATAGAAAGAAATTAATTGGCCAACTAATATATATAGAAAGAATTGCCAAGCATGGTGGCATATGCCTGTAGTCCCAGCTACTCGGGAGGCTGAGGGAGTAGGATTGCTTGAGCCCAGGAGTTTGAGGTTGCTGTGAGCTAGGCTGGCGCCACGGCACTCTAGCCTGGGCAACAAAGTGAGACTCTGTCTCAAAAAGAAAGAAAGAAAGAAAGAATTATGTCCTAACTCCCCTCCCTAATTTTCTTGAATTTCAAAGTTAAAAAGCTCCCAGAAAGGTTCACCAGCTTACTACCTACCCCACGTCATGCAGGTAGTAAATGCTGGAGCCAAGATTAGAACCGGGGATCTTCAGGCTCTGACACCACTGCTCTATGCTGTAGAGAAATAACATAAATCAAAGCCAAACATCTCTCTCTGCATTCTGTGTTGTAGGGCCATCATTTTTGTGATTGTTGTTTAGCTTTTACACAATAGTGAATGCTCATTATGAGCTTGTAGTCAATAGATGTTTCCATTTTTTTTCATTTGAAATAAATCCAAGTCTCACCATTCTGTTTTGCTTTTTTTTTTAATGCATCATAATACCATTGCACTCTAGCCCAAGCGACAGACAGAGAGACCCTGTCTCAACAACAACAAATATTCTGAAGTATTAATATTTTAATTTTTATTGTGAGAGAAGAATTAAGGCTCTGTAGAGCATACATGAGTGTGGTCTGGTTTTAGCTAACTGTATGTTCACTTTTCTAAATATCGTTGGCTATCTTTTGTTATACTGACTGGCGGGAAAGCAGAAAGAGAAGTACAGATGGAGAAGTTTAGAGAAAATGGTGGCTTTTTGGGTTTTGTTTTTGTTTTTTCTGAAGGAGTTAGAGGTGAAGGAGTTGATGTTGATTCCCAAGGGAGGAATTTTAGGCAAAGAGGTTATAGAAGGGGATTTTTATGAAGTTATTCTCTATTGCATATAATATAATTCCTGTTATTTATCAATGACTATAAAGGTGGAATTTTTTTTGCTGTTATTGTTTTGTAATAAGACCATGTGTGAAATAGGTCTCAAAGACGGCCATGGGCGAGGACAGTGGTAGCCTAAAGAAGCTCCATTACATTTGTGTTACATGAGGAGCTCAGAATTTGGTGTCCAAGTCTCACTTTTGGTAAGTGATAGGACTGGAATTGGAATTCATCCTCATCGGACTTCAAGGCCCAGGCTCTCCCTGCAGGAGTCCGACTGGGGAGAGTAGGAACCTTATCAGAAAGGAAGAATGCTTCGTTTAGATCCGCTTATTTTTTAGTGAATTCATGCTGTGCCTTGTTTTCACCACTTTTCTAAAGATTCACAAACCATTTGTCTAATTATTCATTCCAGAGTTTTGCCAAGGGAAAATGTGCTCACAGGCTTATAGTTTCTTCTTTTAGAAAATGAGGACATTTGTCCATCTTTAGTTTTATGGCACCTCTCCTGTTCCCAACAAAATTACCACATTTCAAGTTCTTTCAGCAAACCAGAGAGGGAAGTTGTGTGAAGGAGCTGGATGCTCTATCATTTGCTCACCTGCCTTGCACTTAAATTCTCTCTGTACCGTGTAGGTCCTGCCCCTTCTAATTGAAGAATAATTTTCTGTGATGGAAACTGGAAGCAAAGTAGAAGTTGATTCATTCTGCTTTTTCCTCTGTCATCTGTTATCATTATACCCTCTGTTTCTTGTTCTTCTTGCTCAAAACATCAAGTTTCCTGACATTGCCATTACATATTAGTGCTAGTAGACACTTTTATAACAAGTTAGTATTTTGGGACTAAGCTAATAAACTATATCTCAGTTTAATACAAAATCTTGCTTTTAAAAACATTTTTACCTATTCCAAAGCATTTTTTTTTTTTTGAGACAGAGTCTCACTTTGTTTCCCAGGCTAGAGTGAGTGCCGTGGTGTCAGCCTAGCTCACGGCAACCTCAATCTCCTGGGCTCAAGCGATCCTCCTGCCTTAGCCTCCCGAGTAGCTGGGACTATAGGCATGCGCCACCATGTCCGGCTAATTTTTTGTATGTATATTTTTAGTGGGTCAATTAACTTCTTTCTATTTTTAGTAGAGATGGGTTCTCGCTCAGGCTGGTTTTGAACTCCTGATCTCAAGCAATCCGCCTGCCTCGGCCTCCCAAAGTGCTAGGGTTACAGGCGTGAGCCACCGCACCCGGCCTCCAAAACATTTTTATAGCTGTTCTGTTATGTAACAG
The DNA here is from genome assembly GCF_040939455.1 of Microcebus murinus. NCBI lineage: Eukaryota > Metazoa > Chordata > Mammalia > Primates > Cheirogaleidae > Microcebus > Microcebus murinus. Next base: position 113,392,039 of record NC_134106.1, on the reverse strand, counting down.
ATAATAACTATATTTCACAAAGTATCCTATGTACAATATTTCACCTAAAATGTAGAGTTCCATGCAGTAACTAATCTACTTTATTGTTAAAATAGAGGCCTTTTTAAATGGTAGGAACAGAAAGTGAGTTCCATCTCTTAGAAAGTATAAAATGATAATGCAGGAAAAATAAGATATATAATGTCAATAATAATTTTGTTTAGACTATTTTGTCCCCTTCTAAGTTAGTCATTCTCTCTAAGGAGGTAAAGTAGCCTTGTATTTTAATGCTTGATTTGAATTTTCATATATTTTCTAGTTTAAAGAAAGATATTTATATCATTTTTATTTTTCTGAATGGCTAGAAAGAAATCCTCTTCAAAGTAAGCAGTTAAATTCTATGTTCAGTTGCTTCATTTATGTGATTTTGAACCTTAGAAGAGGTGACTCAGAGCTGACTCTTTGGGTGGGCATCTTAGAATTCAGCCACTACAAACTTTATGCTTGACATTTTTAGCATTTCATCTTTTCTCTGCCCTAAATTCTCTTTATGTGGCAGGATTTTTGGTTCAGTTCAATTAACTATTCCAGAAGAGCCCCATCCTTTGCATTGGATATTACTATGATTATTACTGCCTTTAAGACACTCATAGACAATTTGGAAAGATAGCCATGTCAATAAATAATATAATAATGATGTATGAAACTGAAATATATGCAAGTGTATGAAATAGTGCAGAGAAAGATATTCTCGCTGTGAGGTTCAGGGAAGTATCACGGAGTGCCTGCAAGAGTTGCAGTCACCAGATTTTAAAGGGTGAATAGGTACAGAGCAAGAAGTCACGGTGGAAAGGACCTTCCAGGCAGCAGAAACACCATGTATAAAGAGCATAATGCGTGCAGGAAACAAAGAGGTGGCCAATGTTCTAGTGCAATGCATAAAGTGGAGAGTGGGGTCCAAATGTAAGGGAATTTGAACTTTGTCCTGTACTGCAGAGGGTTTTGAATGGGAAAATGACATGGTCAGGGAAAGATATTAGAAATCTGGCAGCAACACAGAGAATATACAGGGCTTGACTCTAGGTAGAATGACTGATTAAAAGATTATTGTTTTAGTCTAGGCCCTAATCTAAGCATTGGGACTGAAAAAGAGAGAATGCCAAAAGTTAAGCTGACTGGGAGGTCACATTAACAGGGCTTGGTGATAGTTGGGATATGGGAAAGGGAGGTGGTAGGATGGTATGTGATACTTAGTTTTCTATCTGAACTTGACTGGGCTAAGGGATACCCAGTTCACTGGTAAAACCAGTATTTCTGGATGTGTCTGTGAGGGTGTTTCTGGAAGACAAATATATATACATATATATTTCTTTTGGCACACCTATAATTGTCCTGGTCATATCCTGGAATGGACACATTCTACTTTGAAGGTCACCATTAGATCCTGGGGACAAGCTGAAAAGATCATTAAGTAGGAGGACAGTAGAAAACAAACATTGTACCAAGGGTTTGGGACAAGATGCTCCTCTTCTAGTATTATGTCTGCACTCCAAGTAGGAATTAGGGTAAGGGTGAAAAGCAAAAGGTAATATGCTAAATGGGTTTGTCCATCCTATTGGTAAAGAAGAATAGGTAGGCCGGGAGCTGTGGCTCACGCCTGTAATCCTAGCTCTTGGGAGGCCGAGGCGGGCGGATTGCTCAAGGTCAGGAGTTCAAAACCAGCCTGAGCAAGAGCGAGACCCCGTCTCTACTATAAACAGAAAGAAATTAATTGGCCAACTGATATATATATATAAAAAATTAGCCGGGCATAGTGGCACATGCCTGTAGTCCCAGCTACTCGGGAGGCTGAGGCAGAAGGATCACTCGAGCCCAGGAGTTTGAGGTTGCTGTGAGCTAGGCTGACGCCACGGCACTCACTCTAGCCTGGACAACAAAGTGAGACTCTGTCTCAAAAAAAAAAAAAAAAAAAGAAGAATAGGTAAATGAATATTGGGTACACAATTTGTAATGTTTACAACCAACCCTAACAATTGAGATTTAAAAAGTCATCTAGTTCATAGTCATCATAGTCATTTTGAAAATGGGAAAACTGAGACATGAAGAGGTCTCAGTTTGCCTCCAATTATATAGCTTGTTAATGATAGCAAATTGGAGTAGAAAGAGTATGGCCTTTTATTTATTTTTATTTTTATTTTTTTTATTTTATTTTATTTTTATGAGATGGAGTCTCGCTTTGTTGCCCAGGCTAGAGTGAGTGCCGTGGCATCAGCCTAGCTCACAGCAACCTCAAACTCCTGGGCTCAAGCAATCCTCCTGCCTCAACCTCCCGAGTAGCTGGGACTACAGGCACGCGCCACCATGCCCGGCTAATTTTTTCTATATATATTAGTTGGCCAATTACTTTCTTTCTATTTATAGTAGAGACAGGGTCTCACTCTTGCTCAGTCTGGTTTCGAACTCCTGACCTCGAGCAATCCGCCCGCCTCGGCCTCCCAGAGTGCTAGGATTACAGGCGTGAGCCACCGTGCTCGGCCTTATTTTTATTTTTTTGAGACAGAGTCTCACTTTGTTGCCCAGAATAGAGTGAGTGCTGTGGCGCCAGCCTAGCCCACAGCAACCTCAAACTCCTGGGCTCAAGCAGTCCTCCTGTCTCAGCTTCCCAAGTAGCTGGGACTACAGGAATGCACTGCCACCATGCCTGGCTAACTTTTTTCTATATATATTAGTTGGCCAATTAATTTCTTTCTATTTATAGTAGAGATGGGGTCTCACTCTTGCTCAGAGCTGGTTTTGAACTCCTGACCTCAAGCAATCTTCCCACCTCGGCCTCCCAGAGTGGTAGGATTACAGGCGTCAGCCACTGTGCCCGGCTGAGTATGGCCTTTTAAGTCAAATCTTTCTAGAGTCATATCCTGTCTCCACTACTTCCTAATTATGCAACTTTGGGGCAAGTTATTTAACCTCTGTAAGTCTCAGTTTTTTCATCTCTAGAATGATAGTAATCTTACTTCAATTGATTGTTGTGAGAATTAAATGTATAAACACATATCTAGTCCTTAAGAGATTGTTGGTGCTCAATAAATATTATCTCCATATTCCAGTCATTTATTTATTTATTTTTTGACTGAGTCTCACTTTGTTGCCCAGGCTAGAATGAGTGCCGTGGAGTCAGACTAGTTCACAGCAACCTCAAACTCCTGGGCTCAAGCCATCCTCCTGCCTCAGCCTCCCGAGTAGCTGGGACTACAGGCATGCACCACCATGCCCAGCTAATTTTTTCTATATATGTTAGTTGGCCAATTAATTTCTATTTATAGTAGAGACGGTGTCTTGCTCTTGCTCAGGCTGGTTTCGAACTCCTGACCTTGTGCAATCTGCCCACCTCGGCCTCCCAGAGTGCTAGGATTACAGGCGTGAGCCACCGCGCCCAGCCTACCAGTTATTTATTTTTTAAAAAATTCTTAGAGACAGGGTCTTGCTCTGTCACCCAGGCTGGAGTACAGTGGCAGGATCATTGCCTACTCCACCCTCGAACTCCTGGGCTCCAATAATCCTCCTACCTTTGCTTCCCACCATACCCAGCTAATTTTTGTTTTTGTGTTTTGTAGAGACCAGATCTCACTATGTTGCCCAGGCTGGTCTTGAACTCCTAAGCTCAAGTGATTCTCCCACCATGGCCTCCCAAAGTGCTGGGATGACAGCCATGAGCCACCGTATCCAGCTTGCTCACATTTTTATAATAGCTGATAAGTCAGAATCCATTTCAAGGAATGCTTATACAAACCCATAAGAAGCTGGGAAATATGGAGCTACAGCTAAATCCTCACATCTGGTAAGTCTCTTAAGGAATATATATGCTTCTCTGAGAGTACTGTTCTCCAGAAAAACATGACATATTCTAGAAGAAATAAAGGTGACTCAGGAGTAGCAAAACCAAAGAAGATATATCTCCAAATCACCCCTAAAAGTGTTACCTTGAGGGATGGAAAGTCTGAGCAGCCCTTCTACAACACCTCTTATTCATGCTATTGCCCTCCAACAGCCAGCTTTTGCAGTTCTCTATCTGTTATGTCATCTTGGTGGGCTTGGCAATATTATGAATCATATTTTTGTGATCTGTCCCCTCACCAGTTGGTAACTGATAGCAGCTGAGTTGAATACATTTTTCTAGCCCTTACATAAGTTGATCCAAGTGCTATCATCAACTCACCATTAAATACGTGTTTTATAATTCTGCCTTTTATCTCCAAAATGGAGATAATAGTGGTGTACATACATTGAATAAATGAGGCAGAAGAACCACAAAAAGTATAAAACATGTTGATTTTTTCTAAAAAATATTATTTTACTTTTCAGATGAATGAAAGTAGTGCAAATACAAAATGTTATTGCAAACACTAGAAGGCACTATTTCTCTACAGAGGCAGAAAATAGATATAACACAAATTTCTTGTAAAACTTCTCCTCTTGCCCAATTTCTATTCAATAAACAGAAGAAAAACTGCAGTATGATAAATTTTAAAATATACATTTCTACAATGTACTAAGCAGTGTAAAGAAAAAGCAAAAGGAGAATAGTAAGATAATGGACATTAAAAAAAGGAAATCCAGGGAATCAAGATGGCGGACGAGAAACACCACCAGACAGAGTGTCTCTGCAGAAAAGACAGATTCTAGCAGAAATTAGAAGAAAGAAGCAAGAAGACGAGCATACAGTGGACAAGGGTCGGAAGGAGGGGTACCTGAGACCACGGGAGACTCCACGGGAGGAGACTGGGGAGCAGAACTGGAAGCTGAGACCGCTGGAGCAGCCCTAGACCAGCGGGAAGGGGAGTGGTCAAATCTCACCCACAGACGCCACCTACCAGCTTAGAAACTAAGCAAGGCATGTGAATACCCAAACAAAAACCTAAAGGAAAGAAACAACTGATCGACATGGGAAGAAATCAGTGAAGGAACTCCGGAAATATGAAGAACCAAATGGAAAACACCCCCAAAGAGGAGCACCAGCCCCCTAGAAACAGACACCAATCAAAATCAGGCAACCAAAATGACAGAAGAGGAATTTCGAATGTGGATCATAAGAAAATTCAACCACCTACAAGAACAACTCAATAAGCAACACAAAGAAACCACAAAAAGCCTCCAGGACCTGGAACAAACATTCACTAAAGAAATCGACACAATGAAGAAAAGTTCAACTGAACTCCTGGAAATGAAGAATCAATTCAGGGAACTACCAAATACAGTGGAAAGTCTCAAGAACAGGATAGATCAAACAGAAGAAAGAATCTCAGAGATTGAAGATAACACCCTCCAATTAAATAAATCAGTTACAGAGATAGAGCAGAGAAACAAGAGAAAAGAGCAAAGCCTACAAGAGCTGTGGGATTATGTGAAAAAACCTAATGTGAGGGTCATAGGATTACCAGAAGGGGAAGAAGACAACACTCAAGGGTTGGACAAGCTATTTGAAGATATATTAGAGGAAAATTGCCCAGGCCTTGCTAAAAATCTCGATATACAAGTTCAAGAAGCTCAGAGGACCCCTAGGAGATTCAATGCAAACAGGAAGACGTCAAGACATGCAGTCATCAGACTGACCGAAATATCAACTAAAGAGGCCCTTCTAAGAGCTGTAAGACGAAAGAAGCAAGTGACATACAAGGGAAAGCCAATTCGAATAACACCAAACTTCTCTACTGAGACTTTACAAGCAAGGAGAGACTGGGGCCCCATTCTCACTCTTCTGAAACAAAACAATGCCCAGCCTAGAATCTTATTCCCTGCCAAACTAAGATTCATATATGAAGGAGAAATAAAGACATTCTCAGATAAGCAAAGTCTTAGAGAATTCACCAAGACAAACCAGCCCTACAAGAAGTACTCAAAACAGTGTTATGCACGGAACACCATAATAAAAACTCACGAATATAAAAACAACCAAAACCCAAAGATTAAAGGCCAGATATTACAGTGGCTCAAGAGAGAAATCAAAGCAACAACATCCAACCAAACAGAATGAACAGAAATCTACCTTACCTATCAGTTCTCTCAATAAATGTGAATGGCTTTAACTCTCCACTCAAGAGACATAGGCTGGCTGAATGGATAAGAAAATACAGGCCAACTATATGCTGTCTTCAGGAAACACATCTAACCTGCAAGGATGCATATAGACTAAAAGTAAAAGGGTGGAAATCAGTATTCCAAGCAAGTGGAAGCCAAAAGAAGGCTGGCGTGACAGTTCTAATTTCAGACAATTTAGTTTTTAAGCCAACAAAAGTAGTGAAAGACAAAGAGGTCATTATATAATGGTGAAGGGAACAGTTCAATAAGAAGAGATAACAATTTTAAATATATATGCACCCAACTTAGGTGCACCCAGATTCATAAAGCAAACCTTACTGGATCTAATCAAATTGATTAATAGCAACTCCATAATGAACGGAGATTTCAACACCCCACTGACAGCACAAGACAGATCCTCCAAACAGAAAATTAATAAAGAAATAATGGACTTAAACAAAACTCTAGAACAATTGGGTCTGACTGACATTTACAGGACATTCTACCCAAAATCCACTGAATATACATTCTTCTCATCAGCTCACGGGACATTCTCTAAGATTGACCATATCCTAGGACACAAAGTAAACCTCAAGAAATTTAAAAAAATAGAAATCATACCATGTATATTCTCGGATCACAGTGGAATAAAAGTAGAAATCAACCCTAACAGAAACTCACTTTTCTACACAAAAACGTGGAAATTAAACAACCTCCTACTAAATGATTACTTCATAAATGAAGAAATCAAGATGGAAATAAAAAAATTCTATGAACAAAATGACAATGGAGAGACAAGTTATCAAATCCTCTGGGACACAGCTAAAGCAGTTCTGAGAGGAAAGTTTATCTCTATAAATGCCTATAACCAAAAGTCAAAAAGATCACAAATAGACAATCTAATGAAACGACTCAAAGAGCTGGAAAAAGAAGAACAGACCAACCCCAAACCCAGCAGAAGAAGTGAAATCAACAAGATCAAATCAGGACTAAACAAAATTGAAAACAGGGAAGCTATTCAGGAGATTAATAAAACAAAAAGTTGGTGCTTTGAAAAAATAAACAAAATTGACACGCCATTGGCTAAGCTAACGAAAAGCAGAAAAGAGAAATCTCTAATAAGCTCCATCAGGAACAAAAAAGGAGAAATCACAACTGATCCCAAAGAGATACAAGATATAATTTATGAATACTACAAAAATCTTTATGCACACAAACTGGGAAATGTGGAGGAAATGGACAAATTTCTAGAAACTCACAGCCTCCCCTAGGCTCAACCAGGAAGAAATAGATTTCCTGAACAGACCAATCTCAAGAGCTGAAATAGAAACAGCAATTAAAAATCTCCCTAAAAAGAAAAGTCCTGGTCCAGATGGTTTCACACCCGAATTTTACCACACTTACAAAGAAGAACTAGTACCTATCTTTCAGAAACTATTCCACAACATCAAGAAGAACAGAAACCTCCCTGACACCTTTTATGAAGCGAATATTACTCTGATACCAAAACCAGGAAAGGATGCATCAAAAAAAAGAAAACTACAGACCAATATCCCTAATGAATATAGATGCAAAAATTTTCAACAAAATCCTAGCTAACCGAATCCAGATGGTTATCAAAAAAATAATCTATCACAACTAAGCGGGCTTCATCCCAGGGATGCAGGGATGGTTCAACATACGTAAATCTATAAATGCAATTCACCACGTAGACAGAAGGAAAAACAAAGACCACATGATTCTTTCAATAGATACAGAAAAAGCTTTTGACAAAATTCAACACCCTTTCATGATACGAACACTTAATAAAATAGGCATAGAAGGAACATACCTAAAAATGATACAAGCCATATATGACAGACCCATAGCCAACATCATACTGAATGGGGAAAAATTGAAATCATTCCCACTTAGAAATGGAACCAGACAAGGCTGCCCACTATCTCCACTTCTATTCAACAAAGTGCTGGAAGTCCGGTTACAGCAATCAGACAGGAAAGTGGAATTAAAGGTATCCAAATAGGGGCAGAAGAGATCAAACTTTCACTGTTTGCTGATGATATGATATTATATTTAGAAAACCCCAAAGATCGGCCGGGCGCGGTGGCTCACGCCTGTAATCCTAGCTCTCTGGGAGGCCGAGGCGGGCGGATTGCTCAAGGTCAGGAGTTCAAAACCAGCCTGAGCAAGAGCGAGACCCCGTCTCTACTATAAATAGAAAGAAATTAATTGGCCAACTGATATGTATATAAAAAATTAGCCGGGCATGGTGGCGCATGCCTGTAGTCCCAGCTACTTGGGAGGCTGAGGCAGAAGAATCGCTGGAGCCCAGGAGTTTGAGGTTGCTGTGAGCCAGGCTGACGCCACGGCACTCACTCTAGCCTGGACAACAAAGCGAGACTCTGTCTCAAAAAAAAAAAAAAAAAAGAGCTTACTCTCATGAGCAATTATAATCTAATTAAAACAATCAGGCCGGGCGCTGTGGCTCACGCCTGTAATCCTAGCTCTTGGGAGGCCGAGGCGGGCGGATTGCTCAAGGTCAGGAGTTCAAAACCAGCCTGAGCAAGAGCGAGACCCCGTCTCTACTACAAATAGAAAGAAATTAATTGGCCAACTGATATATATATAAAAAATTAGCCGGGCATGGTGGCGCATGCCTGTAGTCCCAGCTACCCGGGAGGCTGAGGCAGAAGGATCACTCGAGCCCAGGAGTTTGAGGTTGCTGTGAGCTAGGCTGACGCCACGGCACTCACTCTAGCCTGGGCAACAAAGCGAGACTCTGTCTCAAAAAAAAAAAAAAAAAAAAAAAAAAAAGAAAACCCCAAAGATTCAACCAAGAAACTCCTGTAACTGATAAATGAATTTAGTAAAGTCTCAGGATACAAAATCAATACACAGAAGTCAGAGGTATTCATATACGCCAACAACAATCAAATTGAGAACCAAATCAAAGACTCAATTCCCTTCACAATAGCAACAAAGAAATTAAAGTACCTAGGAATATACTTAACCAAGGAGGTAAAAGACCTCTACAGGGAGAACTATGAGACACTGAGGAAGGAAATAGCAGAGGATATAAACAGATGGAAATCCATACCGCTCGTGGATTGGCAGACTCAACATCATTAAAATGCCTATACTACCCAAACTTATCTACAGATTCAATGCAATACCTATTAAAATCCCATCAGCATTCTTCACAGATATAGAAAAAATAATTTTACGCTTCGTATGGAACCAAAGAAGACCCTGAATATCAAAAGCAATTCTAGGCAACAAAAACAAAATGGGAGGTATTAATATGCCAGATATCAAACTATACTACCAAGCTGTAGTAATTAAATCAATCTGGTATTGGCACAAAAATAGGAATATTGACCAGTGGAACAGATGTGAGAATCCTGATATAAAACCATCCTCATGTAGCCATCTAATCTTTGACAAAGCTGACAAAAACATACGCTGGGGAAAAGAATCCCTTTTCAATAAATGGTGCTGGGAAAACTGGATAGCCACCTGTAGAAGGCTAAAGCAGGACCCATACCTTTCACCTCTCACAAAAATCAACTCACGCTGGATAACAAACTTAAACCTAAGGTATGAAACTATTAGAATTCTAGAGGAAAATGTTGGAAACACTCTCCTAGACATTGGCCTAGGCAAAGAGTTTATGAAGAAGTCCCCAAAGGCAATCACAGCAGCAACAAAAATAAATAAATGGGACATGATCAAACTACAAAGCTTCTGCACAGCCAAAGAAACAGTCATGAAAGTAAACAGACAACCTACAGAATGGGAGAAAATTTTGCAGCCTATGCATCTGATAAGGGGCTGATAACTAGAATATACTTAGAACTCACAAAAATCAGCAAGAAAAAAATCCAATAACCCTATTAAAAAGTGGGCAAAGGACTTGAACAGAAACTTTTCTAAAGAAGACAGAAGAATGGCCAACAAACATATGAAGAAATGCTCAACATCTCTAATCATCAGGGAAATGCAAATCTAAACCACAATGAGATATCACTTAACCCCAGTGAGAATGGCCTTTATCAAAAAGTCTCCAAACAATACATGCTGGCGTGGATGTGGAGAGAGAGGAACACTCCTACACTGCTGGTGGGACTGCAAACTAGTTCAACCTCTGTGGAAAGCAATATGGAGATACTTTAAAGAAATACAAGTGAATCTACCATTTGATCCAGCAATCCCAGTGCTGGGCATCTACCCAAAAGATCCAATGACACTCTACAAAAAAGATACCTGCACTCAAATGTTTATAGCAGCACAATTCATAATTGCAAGGCTGTGGAAACAGCCCAAGTGCCCATCAATCCAAGAATGGATTAATAAAATGTGGTATAAGTATACCATGGAGTACTATTCAGCTCTAAGAAACAACGGTGATATAGCACATCTTATATTTTCCTGGTTAGAGCTGGAACCCATACTACTAAGTGAAGTATCCCAAGAATGGAAAAACAAGCACCACATATACTCACCAGCAAACTGGTATTAACTGAGTAGCACCTAAGTGGACACATAGGTACTACAGTAATAGTGTATTGGGCAGGGGGAGGGGGATGGGGAAGGGGGTGGGTATATACATATATAATGAGTGAGATGTGCACCATCTGGGGGATGGTCATGCTGGAAACTCAGACTTGTGGCGGGAAGGGGGGAAAGGGCATTTATTGAAACCTTAAAATCTGTACCCCCATAATATGCCGAAATAAAAAAGAAAAAAAAAAGGAAATCCAGGCCGGGCACAGTGGCTCACGCCTGTAATCCTAGCACTCTAGGAGGCCCAGGTGGGAGGATTGCTTGAGATCAGGAGTTCAGTACCAGCACAAGCAAGAGCGACACTCCGTCTCTGCTATAAATGGAAAGAAATTAGGCAAACAACTAAAACATAGAAAAAATTAGCTGGGCATGGTGGTGCGTGCTTGTAGTCCCAGCTACCCAGGAGGCTGAGGCAGGAGGATCGCTTGAGCCCAGGAGTTTGAGGTTTCTGTGAACTAGGCTGATGCCACGGCACTCTAACCCAGGCAAGAGAGTGAGACTCTGTCCCCCACCAAAAAAAAAAAAAAAAAACAAATCTCATAAAAAAGTAAATCCAAAAAAAGAAGACAGAGACAAAAAAAACTGCAAAATGTGATAAAGGAGAAAAGGGATAATGAGAAGAAATGAGGTCAAAGCAGATTTCTTCTATACATATAATATATGGGAACTGTTTTCTATGTCATAGCCCTTTGTTGTGTTATATTGAAAATGCTAAGCTATAATTCATGAGTGGTTTTCTACGTCTGCATTGCCTTCCCTTCCTAATCTTCTCACTCATCTTATTTCTCTCTACTGTACCTTACAGGGGGGATACTGGGAATGCATCAGGATTCATAATGAAGTAAGACAAGGATGAAAGATTTGGAGTTACCATGGAAATGCAAAACTTGTTTCGATAGTACTGGCTGGTAGGAAGGAAAGTAGACAAATGTCTGGCGTATTCCCCCCTAAATGGCTGTGTCTGAACACTTACTTGGGTGAGACTTACGGGTGAGACTTGTAAAGGAATTGAAGAGATTCTGAATGATGGGGAACTAGACTGCCCTGGGCTATCTAGTTAGAGATGTTTTTATTAACTTTTGGAACTTTAGGTTTCACAATAGCTTGTAGTTTATTTCCTATCTATTTCTCTCTCCCTCTCTCTCTGAAGGAATGCCTTCTGCACCTTTTTTTGAGACAGAGTCTCAATCTATTGTCCAGCCTGGAGTGCAGTGGCACTGTCACAACTCACTATAGCCTCAAACTCCTGGATTCAAGCCATCCTCCTGCCTCAGCCTCCCCAGTAGCTGGGACTACAGGTGTATACCACCATGCCCAGCTAATGTTTTTTTTATTTTTTGTAGCAATGAGGTTTCACTATGTCGCCCAGGCTGGTCTCAAACTCCTGGGCTCAAGCGATCCTCCTGCCTTGGCCTCCCAAAGTGCTGGGATTACAGGCATGAGCCACCTCACCCTGCCTTTCTGGACCTTTTAATTCTTGACAATTAAAGGAAACCAGGAGCAGGCAGCAGAAAATTGATTGCTCAGGATTTGATGTAGGTTTAAAGAGGGATCCTGAGATTGACTTCTATTAGTTGATCTTTGTTGATCAACTTAGAAAAGAAAAAAGGAGTTGCAAATCACAGACCTGTCCAAATCAAATATTATACATTTGTGTTGTAGCTATATTTCAGAATACTGAGAATTCTAAGAGCCCAGGCAATTATGGTTTGAGACTCTGAGGAAATTTTGCTAACTGTGCTTTGAGGGCAAGGAAGTCAAAGCGGCTAATGTCATGAATTGAGCATTAGATTGGTGGTTAAAGCACCTGGGCAAAACAATGTCTCAATAATCAATCTTCTATTTATCAAGCTATGAACCCTAAATCATGTTTTACATTTCTTTTATCTTATTCATCTTTGTACCCACAATGCATGGCATACAGCCGGCATTTAATAAATGGGAGTTGAATGAATGAACATGAAAACATTCTCCTAGAATTATACATTCAGGCTATCAACATTTTTTTTCTGATTTTTTTAGCTGTTGCTTTCATTGGACCATATCTTATAATGGAAAGTATTCATAATCACTGTCTCACCTCTTATCATGAGTGTCTGAGTCTACAATTGAGGTTCCTGCTAATCTCTGAGTTAGAAGGGAAACTTTAATAGCCAGTTAGTAATTTTGTGACGCCCTCGAATAGCAGGAAAGAAACCACTGGGAATTTATGAACTCTGTGGGGAGTTTTTTTTTTTTTTTCTGAATAAAAAGTATTTATTGAATTTGATTCTAATTAAAAATTCTCAGAATGACTCTAAGGGAAGTATCTAACTTTATTAAAATTGCAGGTTAATACAAACATTTAAAAACACATGGTATTGGCTAGGCGCAGTGGCTCACGCCTGTAATCCTAGGACTCTGGAAGGCCGAGGTGGGCGGATTGTTTGAGATTAGGAGTTCGAGACCAGCCTGAGCAAAAGCGAGACCCCCCATCTCTACTAAAAATAGAAAGAAATTAATTGGCCAACTAAAATATATATATAAAAAATTAGCCAGGCATGGTGGCACATGTCTATAGTCCCAGCTACTCGGGAAGCTAAGGCAGGAGGATTGCTTGAGCCCAGGAGTTTGAGGTTGCTGTGAGCTAGGCTGACACCACAGCACTCTAGCCTCAGCAAGAGTGAGACTCTGTCTCAAAAAAATAAAAAAATAAATAAAAACACATGGTATCAGTAAGAACTCTGAAATCCTCAGAAGATAGCTTAGGCATATTGTTTCTCAGTCCTCCGGCAGCTGCAGTTGCTCCATATATCACATTATATAGCCCACTTCTATTTCCCATTGAGGAGAAAATGAAGCATAGGATGTACAATGATCTAATGTTAGGCACTTCCTTGACTTTATCAATATTGACGGATAGAGAAGAAAAGGGTGTTTTAAAATTTGGAAAGAGGTTTTGTGCACTTTAAAATGTCCACAATGTCCTCTTTGTAAACTGGAGAAGCCAGCCATTTGGACTGCCTTAGGTCGATGTATGTAGTGGCAAGTTCTGATGGTTGGTTTGTCTTGCTCAACAACAAACCTGACAAACATGAATGCTCGCTTTGGCAATGTTTTTGAGACAAATGTTAACACAGAGCTAAAAGCAATCTTCCCTTTTAAAATCTCATATTGGATGTCACAGTCAGTTGTAGGGTACAAAAACATGTAAAAGTCCTGCCACACATCGGTTACAGGACATCCACATCCAAGAAACACCTCACAGAAAGTATACTGCCAACTGTCAGCGCTCTAATTTTGATATGAAGCCAGTTGAGACTGTAGGATATCTCGAAGTCTTGTGGTGCTCCATACCCAAACGAAGTCATAGCAACAAGAGAAAAAGTAAAGCCAACTTCATGATACCGGACCCAAAGCAGCAACCTCTCAGGATGCAGACAATAAAGTCTGTGGGGAGTCTTGATGACAAAGAACACATTCTTTCTTCACTATGAGTTTAGACTTTGATGTGATCAAGAAAAAGTATCAATTAAAGACGCTGGGGAAGACTCACCTTATATAGAACCAAGGAACTGGCAGTGTTGCTGCCCACCTAGTTGAAGTTCAGAATGTTACTTGAGACTAGAGGCATTGAGGGTGGGTAACCCATTGTTGAAAAATTTTTGAGAGAGCCCTCCCCCACAGCAGCAGGTTAGTATTGTTATGCATCATAGTCAGTTGTCTTCTTCTTTTTCCTCTTTATTTTTCTTCGTCTTCTTCCTTCTTCTCCCTCCTTCTTCTTCTTCTTTGAGATAGCATCTTAGTATGTTGCTCAGGCTGGAGTGCAGTGGCTATTCACAGATGGGATCCCACCACTGATCAGCATGGAAGTTGTGACCTGTTCTGTTTCCGACATGGGCCAGTTCACCCCTCCTTAGGAAACCCGGTGGTCCCCCCTCCTGAGAAGTGATCATATTGATTCTGAGCTTCGTTTGGACACCCAATCAGCATAGTGCGCTACAGCCCAGAACTCCTGGTTCAAGCGGTCCTCCTGCCTCAGCTATCCCAGTAACTGGTACTACAGCCACACACCACTACACCTGGCTTCTAGTGATTTCTGATGACTTCCCTCTTTTCTTGTAATCCCTGTCTGGAACCACAGGACCTAGAATGGGGCAGATCAAGGGAGAAGGACCCAGGGGAAGAAATCTCTTCCTATGGATGGAGCAGGAGTTGTTTCCCACCACCACCACCAGGAATAGGGTGAGGTTGTAAAACTGAGTATCTTGAAGAAGTGCTTGGGGCAGGACAGGGGCTGGACAAGAGCTTACAGTTTCCAGTTAGGAATGGAGAGGAGGTTCCAGAGAGGACTCCCCCCTAAAGAAGTCTTCAGGGGCTTTCCCTTCTGGAATGGAAGGAAAAGTTCAATTTTGCTGGTATGTTAACCCTTGCCTCTTCTATTATAATATTATAATATAAATTATAATATTTTCTTTTGTAATTACTTTCCACTCTAACAGAGTATATTGTATTAATCTTGTGTAGACTGAAGGAACAGGGTAGTGAGGAAAGGGCTCTTCTACCATATTTCTTTTTAAGCATTCCAGTAAGTGGAGGGCTTAAGCCCATCAGGTGGACTGTGGCTGTGGCTAGAGGCCTCAGTGCCTAAGCTCATGGACCTCTTCTCTTGCCATGGCAGCTGGCTCCCCCAGAATGAATGATCCAAGAGAGACCAACACAGAGGCTAGCCTTTATAACCCAAACTTAGTCATAAACCATCACTTCTGGTGTATTCTTTTGTTTTGTTTTGTTTTTGTTTTTGTTTTTTGATGTAGGTATTATTTATTAGGTAATAATTAGTTTGTAGACAAAATTCAATTCAAAACATATTACTGAGGATTCTATACTAGTTGATTTTGGAAATGGCATAATCTAAACCTGATACATTTATAATACATTTTCTTATATAACCTTTAAGGAATTTTTCACTCCCGTTATTTAGCTCTGGAAAATCTTTACAGGTAACAAGTTACACTAGAAAACAAAATTTAAGTATAGTTGTTAGGCACAGGTTAAAAGGGATGATATGCACAAACTATAATAATTACAAATCAATACTTCTTTAAAACACACATTTGAATTTAAACTTGAACAGCGTTTTAGATAAATTTAAAACATACTTCAAAACTGATCATAACATCTCCTTTACTTTCTAATGCATTTCAGAAAAAAATTCCTTTCTGATTTCTTCAGCAGCAAGAGTCACAAAAATGGCATCCTAAACCAGGATTCACTTTGTCCTCTTGAGAAATGAGCCAGAGAGGTTTCAAGCTGGTTAAAAATATATCCTAAGGAATCTGGGGGTGTATCTGCAGAGAGGGAAGCCCTGAGTCTAGAGACCAGGTCCCTCGACTCTGCTGGGGACGCCATAAACCATGTGAGGCTGAGCTGTATGGCATGAACGAGAGGTGACCCAGAGGGGCTTACCTGGGCCAGAGCTAACAAGCATTTCAAACACTGGTAGGCACAGGAAGAGTTGAGAGCAGTGACAGAAATCCCGAATGGTCTGAACCATTTTATACTTGATTCTACTTCCTAGAGCTCTTTGGGAGAATTTTCCTAGATAGTGTTTGCCCATGAAAACAAATAGGTCACCTCATTAAATGATTCAAAATACTACCTGTCAGTTGGTTTCATGCTACCAACAGTTACAATATTTTAATGAAGGGGAGAAATTATGAATTTAAAACTAAATTCTCTGTCACTGAAGATTTTAATAAACTGGTTATCAGACTGCTTATGACAAAGTCAATATCATATATTCAACTGCTTTTTTTCCCTCTAGTCTCTTAGGAAAAATTTGGTTATCCAATTTTTGCTATCTATCAATCATTGGTTTTGGACATCAAGTGTCCATTTCTGGCTGCAAAATACGTGTGTGTGTGTATATATATACATGAGATGTAACTATAAAGATGAACGTTGCATCATGTTACATGTAGAAATGAGCTCCGTTACTTCTGAGCTATACTCTGGACACGGGGCCTGATTATATTTACACACACAAACTTGCCCAGCCCCAAACCAACATTCCTTCATACAAAAATATATCACTCTTGTCAAATCCTTCATTTACGTATCACTATAAATATATTCACTCTAACCTCTTTTTACCTAGTTTTGCCAATCAACACTATAAGACTGGGAGATAAAACCTTTTTAAAACAAGTTTCCTAGAAGAAATTCATTGTTTTAGAAATGTCTACTTTTAAAGCAACAGTTAGAAACTTTGTTCTTGTACTATGTAAATAATACTGTTATATCAAATTGAGGATTTAAATAAGTTTAATTTAACAGTTTGTTATCTCTTTAAAAAAATAAAATAGATTTCTGTTACTTAATGGCTTCTCCATTCTTCCAATTCCAAGGAATACAAAGGTCTCTGTCTTGCATAACAGAGTAAAAATGTGAAACACACAGGTGCATCCCATGTAGATAAGGCAGTGATTGTTCTAGAAGTCTCTTACAGCAATCCGCCATTTGTATACTAGAAATGCTGGGCTCCTTATATAACTTCTCCAGAGAAAATTTCCTTGTTGAAACCTGTATCAATTCATTCTCAATAACCTTTAACTCTTCCTTTCTTTTCATGTTCTCTCTTGCCTGCTGAGCTTTGGTGAGAATAAACCATTGGAGATTTGCTAAATCACAGAGTACTGGGATGTTGAAATGCCCGAGTTCATGCAGGCTTGGAGCATATCTGTCACTGTTAAGGATCATTTGTAAACCACACAGACTTTGAGAGTGAAAAGGCATTCTATTTTCCAGTATCCTATTATAGAACACATCAAGAAGAGAGTAATATTCTTCAAGTGTCAATACTGGCTGTAATTCGTCGATATAAACAACTTGTATGCCACCTAAAAGATAGCTTATTTGGTCTTCTAAAAGCATCAGCTTCCTCTGAAGGTCAAAATAACTTGGCAATCTTTCAAAAAGCTTCACCCAGTAGTGATGGACATCCATCGTTCCCAGCACCACATGGCCCACTGTACTCACGCCAGAATGGTCTGTGAATAGGACGGTGCATCCTTTTGCTTTCTTAAGTGTTTCCAAGTTCTGTTGTGCTAATCGGCCTAAACTGTGCAGCTGGCTACAGCGATGGGCGATGCCCCAGCTCCTCTGCCACCTGATATCTGACAGTTGCAATTGATGAGACGTTCATATTTTATTTATTTATTTATTTTTTTTTTTTTGAGACAGAGTCTTGCTTTGATGCCCAGGCTAGAGTGAGTGCC
Organism: Microcebus murinus; assembly: GCF_040939455.1. Taxonomy (NCBI): domain Eukaryota; kingdom Metazoa; phylum Chordata; class Mammalia; order Primates; family Cheirogaleidae; genus Microcebus; species Microcebus murinus. The sequence goes on along the minus strand of NC_134106.1, from coordinate 113,374,166 downwards.
GTGGCGTCAGCCTAGCTCACAGCAACCTCAAACTCCTGGGCACAAGCGATCCTCCTGCCTCAGCCTCCCAAGTAGCTGGGACTACAGGCATGCGCCACCATGCCCGGCTAATTTTTTCTATATATATTAGTTGGCCAATTAATTTCTTTCTATTTATAGTAGAGACGGGGTCTCGCTCTTGCTCAGGCTGGTTTCGAACTCCTGACCTCAAGCAATCCGCCCGCCTCGGCCTCCCAGAGTGCTAGGATTACAGGCGTGAGCCACCGTGCCCAGCCTACAGTTCATCTTTTAAACGATCTAGTTCTTTTCTAAGTGGCAAACTATGTTTCAACTTTTTAACAGCGCTTTTTCCGTTATTATCTAACCAGGATGTTAGGGTCGTTTCCATTCTTGAGACTTGTTCAAGGTCTTCATCAGGGTCCCTGAATCCAGTGAAGGAGTAATAAGAGTTGTCCCATTTGATGGGCCTGTCAGACATCCTTTTAGCTTCTTTGAGTGGCTGAGAATGCACATTAGTATTCGAGCTTTGGATATGTTCAATAGATAAACTGCAGGAGTTGAGAATATATAATGCTGTGCTTAGCAGATCTCTGGTGTGCAAAGTAAATTTGACTGCTCGAAATCCAGAAGTACTAAACAGTTCGTGGCCATCAGAGGAATTCTGGTCTGTTCCTCTTACATAAAACCTAAGCTGAGTTGGTTTCAAAGACTTGAAGCTTGGCTTCTGGAGGTTTTCTAAGTAGACACTTAATGTCTTGAGAGAATTTTCATTGACTTCCCTTTCTTTGGGGTGCTGTCCAAAGAAATCTGGATGGACTGCAAAATAGAAAGGCCTCAAAGCGTTGACTGCTTCAGCTGCTGATAAAGCTCTTGAGTAGACAAACCAGGGTGAAAATATCTTCTCTAGACATAACCTCCTCACAGGTCTCAGGTGGCAAAACATTTCTGAATATGTATGTATATCAACTTCCAGGCATCCATTAATTAACACGGTGCTCTCCGAGCCCCACCCCTGAAATCTCAGCTAGGCACGCGGGGCTCCACCTTCCCCCAACACCCTCCACCCACGGTGGCAGCAGGTCGCTCCTCTTTTTTTTTTTTTAATAAAAAGGTAATGATAATGTTATCTATAGCATTATTAGGATAATTACATACTATACCTAATATACAGCACAAGACCTTGCACATCAAAAATGCTCAACTAGGCCGGGCGAGGTGGCTCACGCCTGTAATCCTAGCACTCTGGGAGGCTGAGGCAGGCGGATTGCTCGAGGGTCAGGAGTTCAAAACCAGCCTGAGCAAGAGCGAGACCCCGCCTCTACTATAAATAGAAAGAAATTAATTGGCCAACTAATATATATATAGAAAAAATTAGCCGGGCATAGTGGCGCATGCCTGTAGTCCCAGCTACTCGGGAGGCTGAGGCAGGAGGATTGCTTGAGCCCAGGAGTTTGAGGTTGCTGTGAGCTAGGCTGATGCCATGGCACTCACTCTAGCCTGGCAACAAAACAAGACTCTGTCTCAAAAAAAAAAAAAATGCTCAATTATTGCTGGCCACTAATGACTATTAAGTTTCACTTTAGCCTGTCCTTGCTGATCTATCTACTCTGCTTGAAGTAATTGGTGGACAGAATCATCCGTAATTTAATGGCAGTTGTTGCTTATGTGGTTTCCAGTATTTGGGTGGAGAAATATTTATCAAAGCCAAGTACTGTGTGTTCTGTTTCTATGTCATGTTTATTCAATCACTAAATGACCTTATTTATATTACTCAGTAGTTCTATGATCTAATCATTGAAAATAATATCTGGTCTTAAATTATGTTTCTAAGTAGGGTCAGCCTTCCAGTAGGAAAAGCAGGCCTACACCCATATATTAATAGATCATTCCATCCAGAAACATTTGTCCTAGATTTTATCCCCTGTTCAAATACAAATATCTTATTTTCTATAATTTAAAGGTAAGACTGCTTTTATACTGTACTTTCAAAATATTGCCAAATATTGTTCCTTTTTCATTCTTATCTGCTGGATCCAACTGATCTCATGTTTTCTGAAAACTTTTGCCCTAACCCTAATTTATACTCAAAAACTGAAAATTCTTCCATGGGAGTTTTCTGTTTTCAACTTCTTCCTCTTTCAATTCATGTTAGATGCCACGAAATACTTCTCCAATTGATCCATGAACACCTCTCCTTAGATTTTCTCTGAGTCTCATTTTAGATATGAACCATGATTCTCTTAGCTTGGAGTCAGGGTGGACTCAAGATTATGTGTTTGTTGTTTTTTTTCTTTTTGAGACAGAGTCTCACTCTGTTGCCCTGGCTAGAGTGCCAGGGCGTCAGTCTAGCTCACAGCAACCTCAAACTCCTGGGCTCAAGCAATCCTGCTGCCTCAGCCTCCCGAGTAGCTGGGACTACAGGCATGCGCCACCATGCCCGGCTAATTTTTTCTATATGTTTTTAATTGGTCAATTAATTTCTTTCTATTTTTAGTAGCGATGGGGTCTCACTCTTGCTCGGGATGGTTTCAAACTCCTGACGTTGAGTGATCCGCCCGCCTCGGCCTCCCAGAGTGCTAGGATTACAGACATGAGCCACAGTGCCCAGCCCTCAAGATTATATGTTTAAATATCATAACATCATTTGTTGGAATCTGACCATACTCTTGGCCAACCACATCCTGATATCACAGCAACTAAAAGGTTAGCCAAGTATTTTAATTTCAAATAAATTGCTATGTTTATTTGTGAGGATGGTTGTAACTGGGATTGAAGCAGTCAGTTTTAACTCCTCTCTTAAATAGTGGGGTTCTGAAGTCAAAATATTCTGCTTATAATTTTTTCTCCATTTTCCTACTAAATGAGTTGAGGTAATATTACATCCTTTTGTCATCGTTTATTTCCTTTCTTATCTTTTATTATTTATTTATTTTTTTTTTTTGAGACAGAGTCTTGCTCCGTTACCCTGGTCAGAGTACAGTGGTGTCATCATAGCTCATTGCAACCTCAAACTCCTGGGCTCAAGTGATCCTACTGCCTCAGTCTCCTGAGTGGCTGGCTGGGACTATTGGCAAGTGCTACCATGCCTGGCTAACTTTTTACATTTTTGTAGAGATGAGGTCTTCCTCTTGCTCAGGCTGGTCTTGAACCTCTGACCTCAAGCAGTCCTCCTGCCTGGCCTCCCAGAGTGCTAGGGTTACAGATGTGAGCCACCATACCTTGCCTGTTATCTTTAAACAGAGCCCCTGATAGCTTAACTTACATGCCCTTCTTTTTTTTTTTTTTTTTTGAGACAAAGTCTCACTCTGTTGCCTGGGCTAGAGTGCCGTGGTGTCAGCCTAGCTCACAGCAACCTCAAACTCCTGGGCTCAAGTGATCCTCCTGCCTCAGCATCCCGCATAGCTGGGATTACAGGCATGCACCACCATGCCCAGCTAATTTTTTTCTATATATTTTTAGTCGGCCAATTAATTTCTTTCTATTTTTTAGTAGAGATGGGGCTTGGGGCTCTTGCTCAGGCTGATTTCGATCTCCTGACCTTGAGCGATCCTCCCAGAGTGTAATCATCTGCCTTCCAGAGTGCTAGGATTTCAGGCGTGAGCCACCGCGCCCGGCCTACATGCCCTTCTTGTCTTAGGATATTTTTAGTTAACGTTAATATCTATTCATGCACTAATAGTAGTAATTAGACAGAGTTTCATTGCCAAAGAAGACTCACAGGACTCAAAACAAAATGCTTATAGATCTACAGTTCATCACAGGGAAAGAATACAGTAATGACATTAAGTTAAGGACGGGCATCACAGAAAAGGCTGCCTCACAGCAAGCGGTCCAGAGAGGCTAGGGAAGGCCCCTTTGTCTACTCTCCATAAGAGCTGAGGCCAGGTGCAGATACCATTTCTTTCTTTCTTTTTTTTTTTTTTTTTTTGAGACAGAGTCTCACTTTGTTGCCCAGGCTAGAGTGAGTGCTGTGGCATCAGCCTAGCTCACAGCAACCTCAAACTCCTGACCTTGAGTGATCCTACTGTCTCAGCCCCCCGAGTAGCTGGGACTACAGGCATGCGCCACCATGCCCGGCTAATTTTTTGTGTATATATTTTTAGTTGGTCAATTAATTTCTTTCTATTTTTAGTAGAGACGAGGTGTCGCTCAGGCTGGTTTCGAACTCCTGACCTTGAGCAATCCGCCTGCCTCAGCCTCCCAGAGTGCTAGGATTACAGGCGTGAGCCACCACGCCCGGCGTTTCTTTCTTTTTATTTTTATTTTTTGAAATAGGCTCTTGCTCTGTTACCTGGGCTAGAGTACAGTGGTGTCATCACAGCTCACTGCAGCCTCAAGCTGCTGAGCTCAAGTGATCCTCCTGTCTCAACCTTACAAGTAGCTGGGACTACGGGTGCATGCCACCAAGCTCAGCTAATTTTTCTATTTTTTGTAGAGATGAGGTCTTACTCTTGCTCATGCTGGTCTCTAACTCGTGGCTTCAAGTAATACTTCCAGCCTTGCCCTCTCAAAGTGCTAAGATAACAGGCTACCACACCCAGCCTGGATGCAGTTTCTCTCTCAGATCAGGAACTACTGATATATACACAGAATACTGTGGAAGCAGAGAATCCCAAATAGAGTCTTGCCTGGAGTTTTATATTTTTCTGGTCATGTAGGCATATTCCAACTAAATAACCAATTTAAACAGCAGAATTGAAACCAGGTAGAAAACATCAATCTCATGGATACTAATAATCAATGTTAACAAGGCAGAACAGGCCAGGCATGGTAGCTCATGCCTATAATCTCAGGACTTTGGGAGGCCAACATGGGATGATTCCTTGAAGCCAGGAGTTCAAAACCAGACTGGGCAACATAGAAAGACCCTGTCTCTACAAAAAATACAAAATGTTTGCTAGGCGTGGTTATGTATGTCTGTAGTCCCAGCTAGTTGGGAAGCTGAGGTGGGAGGACTGCTTGAGCCCAGGAGTTCGAAGTTGCAGCAAGCTATGATCATACCACTGCACTCCAGCCTGGGCAAGAGAGTGAGACCCTGTCTCCAAAAAGAAAAAAGCCAAAGTGGAACAAACTAAGATCACCCTGAAACTCCTGGACCCACGGTCACAAGGCAACACTAGTGATCAGTATGTTTCATGCTCTGACCAGAGCTCAGTGCCACACAGGAGCTTTAGCAAAACAGTCCAGCTAATTCCCAACCACTGGGATTGTCACAGTATATTCCACTGTCTGGGTTGGAGGCCAAGGCCTTTTTATGACAAACCAATTATCCTTAGTTTGACAGAAATTACTTGACTTACAATAGAAATGCACACATGGATTCTAAAAATTTGCAATAATCAGTGAGGAATTGGCATGGATTTGAGCAGAAACTGAACCAGTGATTGGTTTTTTGTTGGCTACAAAATTTGTCATGTATTTTTACACTAATTTTATAATTATTTTTTGTATCTGATATATAGCTATCTGAACTCTGAGGTATACATCTGCTGAATGATTAAGAATCATAATCAACCTATCATTAACCAACCATACATATTCCATATCCATAGGGATAATGTCCCCGTGATACAAAAACCAAAAGATGTACCCACATTAGCATTCTTCTATATAGTCATAATTAGAGCTTCCCTTTTGACATTCATCTTGAAAATGTAGACCACTCTTAGAAATTTGTTGTTGTTGCAGTTGTTGCTTTCACTTTTTGGTTCTTCAGGACCTTGTGGCACAACAGTAGCACATCTGACTCCAAGAGAGGAAGTGATTTTGCTAGAGTCCTTCCTCCCTGTAGACATCTGAGTTCAAGCTAAGACAGAATGCTACTCTCTTGTTCTAAGCCTCTCTCTAAGCTTTTAGCAAAATTGTTAGATTTTCCCTTTTATAAAATCTATTTACTGACTCCTTTCAGTTTTTTCCTATCATTTTACCTTAGAACAAAAATTTACTTTCTTTGCCCCCTTATAAGTTTGACCACAAGTAAAAGAAAAATTACTCTCTCTTTTCAACTTTCTTTTTTTTTTTTTTTTTTTTTTGAGACAGAGTCGCTTTGTTGCCCAGGCTAGAGTGAGTGCCGTGGCGTCAGCCTCGCTCACAGCAACCTCAAACTCCTGGCTCAAGCGATCCTCCTGTCTCAGCCTCCCGAGTAGCTGGGACTACAGGCATGCGCCACCATGCCCGGCTAATTTTTTCTATATATTAGTTGGCCAATTAATTTCTTTCTATTTATAGTAGAGACGGGTCTCGCTCTTGCTCGGGCTGGTTTCGAACTCCTGAGCTTGAGCAATCCGCCCGCCTCGGCCTCCCAGAGAGCTAGGATTACGGGGCGTGAGCCACCGCCCCCGGCCTTCTTTTCAACTTTCTTTACAACTTACTTTCATTATATGCTCTGAATATAAAGGTGTTTCTCTTATAACTAGTAGTTTTAATTACAAATATTAATTATAATTTTAACTTTTAGTAACTCTAATTTCCAGTGAAAAACCAAGGAACGAATTTTGAAGTATTGTTTTTTCTTTTTGAGACAAGTTCTTGCTCTGTTTCCCTGGATACAGTGGTGCAATGATGTGATCATAGCTCACTGCAGCCTCCAGCTCCTAGACTCAAGCGATCCTCCTGCCTCAGCTTCCTGAGTAGCTAGGAGCACAGCATGCACAACAACACCCAGCTAATTTCTTTATTTTTATTTTTGGTAGGGATAGGGTCTCCCTATGTTGCTCAGGTTTGTGATGAACTCCTTACCTCAAGAGTTCCTCCCACCTCGACCTTACAAAGTGCTGAGATGACAGGGATGAGCCACTGTGCCTAGTATTGAACTGTTTTATACTAGTACTTGTAGATGAAAAACATTCTATAATGTTTTTAGAAAGATGTTTTCTCGCTCCTCCTACTGCCGCTGCAGATCCAGTCTTCCTCCCTCCCTTCCCCCTCCCCACGCCGCCGCCGGGCCGGAGCAGCGAGCGCAGGCGCCGCCCGCCAGGACTGTGAGCGAGGAGCCTCCGGCGGAGCCGCAACCGCGTGGGTGCCGATTTGATGGGACGGGCCCGCGGGGGAGGATCGTGAGGCCGCCGCCGCCGGAGCGCTGAGGTTCGGGTCGGCCGTGAGGCCTAGAGGCGCCGCCGCCGCGGAACGGAGGGACGCGGCCCCGACAGCCGTCGCCCGGCGCCCGGAGCCGCCCGGCCCCGCGCGTCCTGGTCCCGCCGCCCGGCCCGCGGCGGCCCCGCGCCGGTCTCCCGCCCCTCGAAACCACAGAGCATCTTCGGATTCTTCCCCAGAAGCTTCAAGCAGGGATATGTCCTCAGCACCAGCTGCTCCTCCATCGGTGGATAAAGTAGACGGATTTTCTCGGAAGTCCGTCAGAAAAGCTAGACAGAAGAGGTCGCAAAGTCCCTCACAGTTTAGGTCTCAAGGCAAGCTTATAGAGTTAACTCCTCTGCCACTGCTACAAGACGTTGCATCCTCAGAGCAGCCTGAACTGTTCCTAAAGAAACTTCAGCAGTGCTGTGTCATTTTTGACTTCATGGACACGCTATCTGATCTTAAAATGAAAGAATACAAGCGCTCCACTCTTAATGAACTGGTGGACTACATTACAATAAGCAGAGGCTGTTTGACAGAGCAGACTTACCCTGAAGTAGTTAGAATGGTGAGTTCCTTTTTTTCGCCACGGACACTTCTAAGCATCTTCCATAGCGATTCACAGGTGTATTTATTGCAGAGTGAGGTCATTGGAGGTCACCTCCACAAATGAGAGCCAACCTTCTGAGAGCTAAGCAAAAGTAGTCAACACAATACTAGAATTTGAAGAGCATGATTTCATGAGAATGAAATCCAAACTTTCAACTACAACAGTATTGAAGCAATCAGTGACTTCAAGATATGAAGCCAAGATTGCCTGCGTATTATTGGATTTCTGGCTTGGGGGGGCGAGACACAGGAAAGTAAAAGTTTTAGATTTGTGTTTAAAAAATATTCAAGCTTGTTGGATGTCTTGATATTTCTTTCCTTACTCACTGTGGTATATTAGAAATGGCTTTATGCTTAATAAAATTGTGACTTGTATAATCTAGTTAAGGCCTCTCTTGGCTTTATAACTAATACTTCTTTTTTTTTTTTTTTTTTTTGAGACAGAGTCTCACTTTATTGCCCAGGCTAGAGTGATTGCCATGGCGTCAGTCTAGCTCACAGCAACCTCAAACTCCTGGCTCAAGCAATCCTGCTGCCTCAGCCTCCCAAGTAGCTGGGACTACAGGCATTCACCACCATGCCCGGCTAATTTTTTGTATATATATATATATTAGTTGGCCAATTAATTTCTTTCTATTTATAGTAGAGACGGGGTCTCGCGCTTGCTCAGGCTGGTTTCGAACTTCTGACCTCGAGCAATCCGCCCGCCTCGGCCTCCCAGAGAGCTAGGATTACAGACGTGAGCCACCGCGCCCGGCCACTAATACTTCTTTTTATAATCTTGAAATTGGGGGTGATGCCTTTCATGATTTTTGAACAGTGTCTTATACTTTGTGTGGTCATTAGGAGTTACACGAGGACACATTATTAGCCTAATGAGTAATTATGTTCTTACTGTGTCAACAATTATATTAATTTTTCAAACACTGAGCCAAAATATGATAATCTATTAGATTTCTGTGGCAGGGTTGCCTTCCTTGGCATCCTTCCTAGAAGATCTTGGATGTAGAGAGTGCATGCTATTTGTGGGTGGGCTGGGGGAGGTGGCTGGTCTGCTGACTTCTAAAAGAAGCCATGGAGATCCAAAAGGGTCAGTGCATCATTGGGAAGCCCATTGGGGCATCTGGAACACTCCCTGTGTAGTGCTGAACGTCTATGTAGCCTTTCTATTTAGCTCTTACCATTTGTATTCAGCCAATGCAGAAAAGAGACATTTGTAATGGAGTAGATATGGTTAAAAATTATAGTTCAGATTTGGGAAGGGGCTTGAATGATCTCAGCTTGAAAATCTATGACTGATGTTTGAAAGTATTTTCAAAACATTGGCCAATATATTCTTCAGATCCATATCTGAATTTATATTGGTTTTGTTATTAATTTATAGAAATGTAGTGCTAGGATGTTGTGTAGGTTAATAGTTATTATTGTGGCTCTTGAGCAGTGCTTCTCAACCAGGGGTGATTTTGCTTTACAGGGGACTTTTGGCAATCTCTAAAGATATTTTTGGTAGTCACAACCAGATATGGGAGGAGGGCGCTACCAGCATCTAGTGGGAGAAGCTAGGGTTGCTGCTAAAAAATGTTTTACAATGCACAATAGAACCCCCACTGTAAAGAATTATCTGGCCCCAAATGTCAGTAATGCCACTGTTTAGAAACCCTGCTCTTGAGTTTGCATGTTATCTAAACCTCCAAACCTGATACTTAGGATCTTCTCTAGTCTACCTGCGCTCTGCAGAGCACAGTCCCTGGTTTTAGCTTATCTGCATCCTCAGCACTGTTTCCTTCAGTTCCTCTGCAGCTTGGCAACCCACCCTTTTGGAGTTTGTTCATTTGTTGCTTTTTATCCTTTTACACATTTTTTCTGATTAGATTATAAGCACTTTGTCTCCTGCACATCTCTGCCTTCTTGCCTAGGTCTACTTGAAATTTGTTTCATGAGTGAATGAATTCCCTCCTAAAATATAGGCATTTCAAGTCCTCAAATTATGATTAAGATATTGAATGTCATTGGATTATATAGATTTTAAACCTAGTATTTAGCATAATCCAAAAATTCTTTCATTCTTACAACCAGCATTGTCTTAAACCAGCTTTGATCTCCTAAGGAAAACCATTTTTTTTTCTCCTTTATTCCCTCACTCCCCAGACAAAGAAAATAGAGACTTCTATCATTTCTATATGTTTCAAAATATACTTGAACCTTACTTTAGGAGATGTTGAGTCTATAGCACACATTTAGAAAATTAACTTTCTAGATGGTAGTTTAGGGTTCTTGGAAGTATAATTTATTTTTTGTATCTGGTGATTTGTGAAACTGTTAACTACTATTTTTGTATGGTACTTAAACAACCTGGGGCATTTACAGAGAAGTATTGTGATAGAGTAGAAAGAGAAAAGCCTTTGGAAGCACACAGACCTGGGTTCAAATGCCAGCTCTGGCCATAACTGATTTGCTCCATCAGTGTGAGCAAGTTATTTTATCTTTGGGGCCCTCAGTTTTTGTGTGGTGGTAAGAGGTAGGTAGATAGGGTCAGGGGAGAGTGGCCATACTTTCTCCCACCCCCATACATAAATAATTCCACCTAAGTAACATGGTTATTGTGCCTTTCTTTATACATCAGGGTTCTCACCATCTCAAATACACATATAGTATATTTGTACACATATAAAAAATGTGTGCTATTACTCTGTGAGAAGCATTGGAACCAAGTCCCACTGGGTATACCCTACTCCTTTCCATTGTGCCACCTGTAAGCCCCTTGTATGTAGAAATTCTGGTGCTGCTCAACTTTCCTCATTTGTATCATACCTGCCTTTTGGGGATATTGTGAGGATTAGTGATGATAAAGCTATTGGAACAGTCACTAACACATGGCAGATATTCAGTAAATACTACTATTCTTATGTTTTGGTGATTTTGTGATTAGATGCTTGATTTTACAATCATTAGTGGAACCCACAATTCCTGTTTGTGGACTTAAAATGCTCTGCCAACGAGATGTATTGTGTTCCATTGTCTCCTTGGTTCTCAAATTCTGTAATTCCAAGTTGATCCTGCCTGTTGAACAGTCATCGTCCCCACCTATTCTTTCTTGTTACTATAAAACAAAATTACTTGACTAGGATTAGTGAGGGAAATGGTAGTGCTTTTAATGAAATATCAAAGAAGCTGGGTTTTTTTTTTTTTTTTTTTTTTTTTTTTTTTTTTTTTTTGAGACAGAGTCTCACTTTGTTGTCCAGGCTAGAGTGAGTGCCGTGGCGTCAGCCTAGCTCACAGCAACCTCAAACTCCTGGGCTCGAGTGATCCTTCTGCCTCAGCCTCCCGAGTAGCTGGGACTACAGGCATGTGCCACTATGCCCGGCTAATTTTTTATATATATATATCAGTTGGCCAATTAATTTCTTTCTGTTTATAGTAGAGACGGGGTCTCGCTCTTGCTCAGGCTGGTTTTGAACTCCTGACCTTGAGCAATCCGCCCGCCTCGGCCTCCCAAGAGCTAGGATTACAGGCGTGAGCCACAGCGCCCGGCCTAAGAAGCTGGGTTTTACAAACTAGGATAAGTAATGACTTATGATAACCTGTTACAGCATTAATACCAAAAGCCTTTGATCCAACCTGATGGAACCTATATTTAGAAAGTTAGTAGTCCTGTTAGTGGAAGAAAAGTGTGATGAATTGAAGTGATCTATGAGGAAACTGTTTTTAACATTTAAATTAAGTCTGGATACCACCTGGAAAATGCTAAAATTAAGAAAGAAAAGCAACTCTTTTATATGCAAACAAAATACAGGCATATCTAGTTTTATTGTATTTCACAGAAACTGTGTTTTTTTCTTTTTTAACAACATGACGATTTGTGGCAACCCTGCATCAAAGCAAGTCTATTGGCACCATTTTTCAAATACCGTGTCCTCACTTCATATCTCTGTGTCACGTATTGGCAATAATTCTCACAATATTTGAAATATTTTTATTATATCTGTTATGGTGAGCTGTGGCCGTTACAGTGGTCGTTAACATTACTATTATAATTATTTTGGGGTACCATGAACTGCCCTGTTATGACAGCAAACTTAATAAAATGTGTGTGTTCTGACTGCTCCAAAAAAAAAAGGATGTTTTCTCAATTTTTTGTTTATTAACAGATCTAAATATAGTTAGCTTTCTACATCATATAAAAATATGTTAAAGTAGGCCGGGCGCTGTGGCTCACGCCTGTAATCCTAGCTCTTGGGAGGCCGAGGCGGGCGGATTGCTCAAGGTCAGGAGTTCAATACCAGCCTGAGCAAGAGCGAGACCCCGTCTCTACTATAAATAGAAAGAAATTAATTGGCCAACTGATATATATATAAAAAATTAGCCGGGCATGGTGGCGCATGCCTGTAGTCCCAGCTACTCGGGAGGCTGAGGCAGGAGGATCGCTTGAGCCCAGGAGTTTGAGGTTGCTGTGAGCAAGGCTGACGCCACGGCACTCACTCTAGCCTGGACAACAAAGTGAGACTCTGTCTCAAAAAAAAAAAAAAAAAAAAAAAAAAAAATGTTAAAGTAGAAAAAAATTTATGTTTAACAATTAACATTTCAGTATTTTGAATTACTTAGAAATGACTCAGACATTTTATGATTATTTGTTACTTAATTTAACATAATGTGACCTTAAGATTTTTAAATTACTGAAAATAATTTTGAAACTATAACACAGATAGCCTCCCTGATGTCTTCCCCAGCTGACGTGGGTCCTGAGTAACCAGATGGCATACAAGGATGGCTATAAAGGTTAGAACCTTTCTGGGTCCTGAATTTATATACCACCTATATGGCTCAGGACAGAGGACAGAACTGTGAAGAGGATTCCTGGAGGATCTGACTCCTCCCAGCATGGCCAGGAGGCAAACCTAGGCGGGCAGGGAAGAAGACCTAATAGGCTTGACTTTGCTTTTTAGCTGGTGGTCTGGGTGCTGAGGACCAGGCCTCACCATGGACACATGTCCAGATCCCAGAATTATAGGCTCAAACCCAAAGATATAAGCTGACAGCCAAATTAAGTATTACATAAAAAATATCATAAAGCAAGAGTTTTCATAGATAGGATAAACCTGTGTAACCAATAGACTCAGGCAAAAATGTCTAAATTCTTAAGACATTTCTATTTTATTTTACCAACAATTTAAAAACTATAATATCTTTATTTACCAAAGATTACTAAAATCATGTGAACCTGAAAAGCATTTGGGCTAATAATTTAATTTATGAGTACTCCTTTATTTATAAACCCATTTGGTATCATAGACAATATACAAACAGACATGTATATACATGTCTAAATAAAAATACAGACATAAATAAAGATTTTATAGCTTTAGTTTTAAAACTTTAGCCATGAGTAAGATAAAACTCACTATTTTAAAAGGACAGTTGGATTCAAACTGTGTTTTTATAAATGGAAAATGTTAAAGTTTATCTTTTTCACTTGTCTGAAGCCCTTACTGGGTCTTAGAGAAACAGGGCAGCAAATTTATTTCTCAAAGCAAAGAGCAAGAGAGAAAATTTATGCTTTTCAAGTTTAGGGTCAGGCAGGGTGGCTCATGTCTGTAATTCTAGCACTTTGGGAGGCTGAGGCAGGAGGATGTGTAAGCCAGGAGTTTAAGACCAGCCTGAGCAACTTAGTAAGACCCTGTATGTACAACAAGTGGAAAATTAGCCAGATGTGGTGACGTATACCTGTAGTCCCAGCTACACAAGAGGCTAAGACAGGAAGATTGCTTTAGCCCAGGAGTTTCAGGTTACAGTGAGCTGAGATGACGCAGCCACTGCTACACTCTAGCCCAGGGAACAGTGAAATCCTGTCTGACAAAGAAAAGTGTGGGCGCGGGGAGGAGGATTTGGGTGTGATAGAGGAACATTAAAAGTGATGCCAAGGGAAAAAAAAAGTGATGCCAAGGTAACACAAAATCATAGGAATTTACTACAGGATTTTATTAGGAGACCAATTTCATTTAGATAGGTAGCATTTAATTTAGTTTATTTTCCAATTGGACCACTAAGCCCATTAAGGAACAGATTCAAAAAACCATTTGCAATTTTTAGGGCTGAATAATTTAAATATATGAAAAGCAGGACTTTTATATATATATAAAATATATGAAAAATCAAGGACTTGGCCAGGCACGGTGGCTTACACCTGTAATCCTAGCACTCTGGGAGGCTGAGGCCAGCGGATTGCTCGAGGTCAGGAGTTCAAAACCAGCCTGAGCAAGAGCGAGACCTGTCTCTACTATAAATAGAAAGAAATTAATTGGCCAACTAATATATATAGAAAAAATTAGCCAGGCATGGTGGCGCATGCCCGTAGTCCCAGCTACTTAGGAGGCTGAGGCAGGAGGATGGCTTGAGCCCAGGAGTTTGAGGTTGCTGTGAGCGAGGCTGACGCCACGGCACTCACTCTAGCCTGGACAACAAAGCGAGACTCTGTCTCCCCTCACCCCCCAAAAAAGGATAAAAATCAAGGACTCTACTTTTACACTGACTCCCAGGCCTCTCAAAAGAGGGAAATGTCATGAGACCAGGCCCATGCAACACTTCCACAGTTCACTTTACTACAAAAGCAAGCATTTCTTTAAGTGTTTAAGACATCCCTTTCATATCTAAACACAAGAAGAAATAGTGCCAACCATTTACTTTAAACCGCTGCCCTCAGCCACCTCTAAAACTGCAGCTCTTGCCAGCGGCTCGCTAGTCATCACACATGCCAAGGTCAAGTTCTCTCTCACAGTGCAGACCCATCTCTGGTACCCTGAAAGCCAAAGAGATCAGGTGACACAGTACAAATGAGCACAGTTTATACCTGAGAGGAATCTGTCTATGACTCTTTGGACTCGACAGGAAGACAGAAGACCTAAAAAGGTGTGAGTGGCACCTTTTCTGTGTTCCTAAGGGGGCTGAGTCATTATAATTCTCCTCTAGATTCTTTCATGTGGGAGGGAAGACAGCAAAGAGGAAGAAAGAGTAGGGAGGAGTAGAAGTAAATGGGAGAACAATTCTTAAGAAAGGAGGGGAGCAGAAGACCAAGCACACAATTAAAAAATAATTTCATACAACTGTATTAACTCCCCTAAAGAAAAAAAAAATAATAATAATTTCAGCTCACTGGGAAAAAAAAATTCCCAAAAACAGGATCCAAAGGAAAAAAAAGAAAGGCCTTTGGGGAAAAAAAAAAAATATATATATATATATATATCTTGAATATCAGCTTTTAATTAAGTTTACTTCTGACCATAGAGCTCTTTTTTTTTTTTTTTTTTTTTTCGAGCTAAGGATATAGGCTGATATAGAGCTCTTTTTAAAAATCCTTTCAAATCTCTTTTTTTTTTTTTTTTTTTTTTTTTTGAGACAGAGTCTCACTTTGTTGCCCAGGCTAGAGTGAGTGCTGTGGCGTCAGCCTAGCTCACAGCAACCTCAAACTCCTGGGCTCAAGCAATCCTGCTGCCTCAGCCTCCCGAGTAGTTTGGGACTACAGGCATGTGCCACCATGCCCGGCTCATTTTTTCTCTATATATTTTTAGTTGGCTAACTAATTTTTTTCTATTTATAGTAGAGACGGGTCTTGCTCTCGCTCAGGCTGGTTTCAAACTCCTGACCTTAAGCAATCTGCCCGCCTCAAACAATCCTCCTGCATTGGCCTCCCAGAGTGCTAGGATTACAGGCCCAAGCCACTGTGCCTGGCCTCTAATCTCTTAATATCAGATTTTAGCTGGGACAAACAGCTGATATTTCTGGCTTTTGAATTTTTTTTTTTATTAACCAAAAGTACCTTCCCAAGTGGCAAAGCAGTATCTCAAAAAGTCAAAAGTCACACATATATCAAACCAAAAAGAATTGGTTTCCTGACCAGGAATTGAACCCAGGCCATGGCAGTTAAAGTACCAAATCCTAGTCACTAGACCACAGGGTAGAATACCTTTTCCTCTCTTTTTCTTTTTGTAAAGCTGGCAAGGGATCCAAAGTAGGAAGTTTCAGTTTGAGCATTTAAAGGATTTTAACTTGTTTCAGATCTGATCTCAACTGGAATGCACTGAGCTCAGTGCTGATTTCCTGGATGTTAGCATTTCAACATTGGTGTCAGTCTTAGTCCTGGTTTAGAAAAAATCTGTTAGATCTGCATTTTTTATGTCAGTAGTTTTAACTTTCATTCATTTCTCCCTTTTAGACTATTCATCTTTAAATTATCTGTTTTATTTGGCCTAAAACAGTTGTCAGTTGGCAACAAAGGTGTATTTTGGAGACCCATCTTGTACTTTGTGTGGCCTTTTTAATTGTGCAGAGAAAGGTTTAAGAATTGGGCAGCTCCCAGAACCTGAGGGGTTCATAGCAACTCCAGGACTGCCTCAGTAGGAGTTTTGTGGGGGAGGGGAGTCAAGACCTGGGGAATTTCCTCAGGTTGTTGTGATGAATATCTTTAGAAAAATTTTTGTTTCCTAGTGAAAATTTTGTTTCCTAGTGACAAGGTCTCACTCTGTTGCACAGGTTTGTCTCAAATTCTGGGCCTCAAGCAATCCTCCCACCTGGGCCTCCCAAAGTGCTGGGATTATATTATCTTTAGAAAAATTTTTGTTTCCTAGTGAAAATTTTGTTTCCTAGTGACAGGGTCTCACTCTGTTGCACAGGTTTGTCTCAAATTCTGGGCCTCAAGCAATCCTCCCACCTGGGCCTCCCAAAGTGCTGGGATTATAGGCCCAAACCCTCATACCGGACAATGGATATTTTTTTGTTTACCTCCTGAATGGAAACAATTTTCTCAGAATTTCTTTTAGAAGCCTTATAAGTGCCATTGGAAGTAAGGCTTCTATTTGATTCTAAAACCAACTTTTTGACTGGGTGCAATGGCTCACGCCTGTAATCCTAGCACCCTGGGAGGCCGAGGCCAGCGGATTGCTTGAGGTCAGGAGTTTGAAACCAGCCTGAGCAAGAGCAAGACCCATCTCTACTATAAATAGAAAGAAATTAATTGGCCAACTAATATATATAGAAAAAATTAGCCAGGCATAGTGGCGCATGCCTGTAGTCCCAGCTACTCCGGAGGCTGAGGCAGGAGGATTGCTTGAGCCCAGGAGATTGAGGTTGCTGTGAGCTAGGCTGACACCATGGCACTCACTCTAGCCTGGGCAACAAAGTGAGACTCTGTCTAAAAATAAATAAATAAATAAAACTAACTTTTTCCAATTGTGCCCACCAATAAATTATTTTAGGTATTTCAAAAGCGCGCCCCCCCCCCTTTCTTTGGTCATTGTTATTTATGACTTCCTGGGTTAGGTGGATCCATTTTCCCAGATACCTGTACCAGGGCACCCAATAAGTATAATACATATAACTACCTGGTGTTTGACTAATAGGAGTTAATGAAAAATCAAGCTCAAATTTTAGAATAGCAAAGCAGCTACAATTTTTAAAAGCATGCTATGTAAAACAAGACCACTGGTGTCCAACTGCCAATCATTTGACCCAAACCTCCACTTTGAGACAAGGCAGAAAAACTTTGACCTGAACCCCCATCCTGAGACAGAGCCAGAAAAAAGCCAGTTCTCTATGGAACTCTTTACCTGAATCTCTTTTTGTTTTATTTTTGAAAGAGGGGGAGGGGAGTGAAGAGAGGAATTCAATTTATTTTTCTTTCTTTTTTTTTTTTTTTTTGAGACAAAGTCTCACTCTGTTGCCCTGGGTAGATTGCAGTGGCGTCTGCATAGCTCACTGCAGCCTCAAACTCCTGGGCTCAAGTGATCCTCCTGCCTTAGCCTCTCAAGAAGGTGGGACTACAGGCATGTGCCACCATGCCTGGCTAATTTTTCTAGTAGAGACTGGGTCTCACTCTTGCTTAGGCTGGTCTCAAACTCCTGACCTCAAGCAATCTCCACCCACTGGCCTCCCAGAGAGCTAGGATTACAGGCGTGAGCCACTGGGCCTGGCCTGGAAAGGTTTTATATCTTTATCTGGGTGATGGTTCCATGGGTGTAGACCTATGTAAAAATTCAAATTGTATACTTAAGGATTTTTAATGTGGATTCTCAGTTGTCCCAGCACCGGCACTCCACACAATGATTTTCTCATAGAAGGAACTCCGTTTAATTGAACTGAACCATTAGTACAGTAACAGGATTTAACCTTCTAAAAGTGCTCAATAGGTGTTTTTGTTGCTGATGATTACAATTTGTATGCTATGAACTTTCTTCATGATCCAAAAAACATTTTTTCTGAAAGCTAGATATATAATGATTAACTGAAACTATGACTTCTCTCATTTCCTTTCCTTCTACTGCTTTACATGACCTTCCATGTGCCTCCTTCTCTAAGAGTTTGCTCACACATGATATTCCCCTCTAGCTCGCAGCCAACTAGACCAGGAATGGACCAAACTGGGCCAATTGACTTCTCTCTCTCCATAATTTGGAATAGGATTTAGAAACTCCAGAAATCTCTTTTGACTGTTTGAACAGGAGATCATATATAGCTGGTATGGGTATACATTGTATGTACATGGGTATGTGGACATTTGTATGTGTGTGTGTGTACGTGTGCATGTGGGGGTGGTTGTTTATGGCCCTGCTGCATCATGTAGTATATTCTTTTTTTTTTTTTGAGACAGAGTCTCACTTTGTTGCCCAGGCTAGAGTGAGTGCGTGGCGTCAGCCTAGCTCACAGCAACCTCAATCTCCTGGGCTCAAGCCATCCTCCTGCCTCAGCCTCCGGAGTAGCTGGGACTACAGGCATGTGCCACCATGCCCAGCTAATTTTTTCTATATATATTAGTTGGCCAATTAATTTCTTTCTATTTATAGTAGAGATGGGGTCTCTCCCTTGCTCAGGCTGGTTTCAAACTCCTGACCTTGAGCAATCCGCCCGCCTCGGCCTCCCAGGGTGCTAGGATTATAGGCGTGAGCCACTGTGCCCGGCCCATGTAGTATATTCTTGATTCTCAGGAAACTTCCTGACAAACTGTGGAAATGCAGACTACTCAGATATTACCCCTTCTCTCAGCCTTACCCACTCTCTCATGCTCCTTTTTCTGTTATTTAGCAGTATCAGGTCAATGGCTTGGCAAATTTAGACCAGAAGGCTGGGCACAGTGGCTCATGCCTGTAATCCTAGCACTCTGGGAGGCCAATGCAGGAGGATTGTTTGAGCTCAGGAGTGTGAGATTGCTGTGAGCTAGGCTGACGTCACGGCACTCACTCTAGCCTGGGCAACAAATTTGAGACTCTGTCTCAAAAAAAAAAAAAAAAAAATTTAGACCAGAGACAAGTGTCAATTTCCAACTTATTGAAGGGGGGTAATAATTGGGAGGGTTCAAGCACCACTAGTTTATGAGTAATTCTTTTGGTGAATGCCTTCCCTGGTCTTGGGGAAGGAGAAAATTCCCTGCCCTCCTTCAAAAAGGAAGGAGACAGAATAGCCTTTTTTCAGAACACTGCACTTCCCCCAAAAGGCAACTTTCATGTGTTCCTGTTCTCCCCTTAATGAAAGGGGATGATGGTGGTGGTAGTGATGATTTTCTTAATTGGCACCTCTTACTAGGCTCAGTGGGGAAGGGACAGACTCCAGAAATGAATGTTTTTTCAAACATAAAATGGATGTGGTTTGGGGAGGCCCTTAGCACCCGCCTCCCATAGTAGTCTTAGCTGTGGGCTCAAAAACAGGATTCTATTTAACTTAAAATGAAACATCCTAATGTAGACAATGAGGGACTCCTTTTACATCATTTCATATAATTATAAGCATAAGTACCTGATTTGTGGTAGGGATTTGCAAATATGTTTATAAAACAAATCTTACAAATGGTTCAGAAGTGGTTGTGTTTTTTTTTTTTTTTTTTTTTTTTTTTGAGACAGAGTCTCGCTTTGTTGCCCAGGCTAGAGTGAGTGCCGTGGCGTCAGCCTAGCTCACAGCAACCTCAAACTCCTGGGCTCGAGTGATCCTTCTGCCTCAGCCTCCCGGGTAGCTGGGACTACAGGCATGCGCCACCATGCCCGGCTAATTTTTTATATATATATCAGTTGGCCAATTAATTTCTTTCTATTTATAGTAGAGACGGGGTCTCGCTCTTGCTCAGGCTGGTTTCGAACTCCTGACTTTGAGCAATCCGCCCGCCTCGGCCTCCCAAGAGCTAGGATTACAGGCGTGAGCCACAGCGCCCGGCCAAGTGGTTGTGTTTTTAATAATCTAGTTTATTTTTCTATATATTGTGTCATTTAATGGAATGCCTGGGCTGTTGATAACCCACAATCCTATCCAGAGAGTACACTGAAACTTTCTAGAGCATTCCTTATATTTTATCTTACTTTCCCATTAACTTTTCTCTTCAAGATGCAGAGCCTCCTTTTAGAGCCTAAGGATCTGTATTTAGAGCTTATCCTAGGTTATAGCCCATCTCAGGAAAGGAACATCTCTTCATCTATTTCAATCTCCCATCAATTTGGCATTTAGATTCTTTTTAACAATTGCATTCAGAACCTATTTGGGGACTTTCGTACTGTCTGCATATCTACTTTTATTTATCTTTGTTAAATGATTTCTTAAACTGTTGCATTTTAGAATTTTAAAAACTATACAGCTGGTTTCCACTATTTTTTTTTTTTTTTTTTTTTTTTTTAGCCAGAGTCTCACTCTGTTGCCCGGGCTAGAGTGCCGTGGTGTCAGCCTAGCTCACAGCAACCTCAAAGTCCTTGCCTCAAGTGATCTCCTGCCTCAGCCTCCTGAGTAACTGGAACTACAGGAATGCACTACCATGCCCCGGCTAATTTTTTCTCTATATGTTTTTAGTTGGCCAATTAATTTCTTTCTATGTTTAGTAGAGACGGGGTCTCACTCTTGCTCAGGCTGGTTTCGAACTCATGACCTTGAGTGATCTGCCCACCTTGGTCTCCAAGAGTGCTATGATTATAAGCGTGAGCCACTGCGCCTGGCCTGGTTTCCACTATTAAGGGAAAAACAAATAGGCAGTCCAAAGAAGGAGCTTAGTGGAATTTCCGCATTTCTCAATCCCTCCCTATTTCCTTTTTTTAACTTTAAAACCTTTGGTAGTATGGCATTTTGGATTGTGGCTGAAGCTAAAGGTCTGTGGACTGAATCTGATAAAGGCATAATATAATGGCTAGGAATAAGAACAAGGAGGGGCACTTAAAATCCTCTTGCAATGCTTAGAGTCTTTTCAAGATTTACAATCTTAAATATAACATTAGGAGGAAGAATATCCCAATAGCAGAAGTGATGTCTTTTAAACTCTAGAGAAAGAGACTGAAATATGTTTGTGGGGTGTTAGGTGGAGATTGGGGAAAGAGATTTACCTTAATGAATGCCAGAAATCAATAATCCCAAATTGTGTGTGTGCATGTGTGTGCGCGCGCGTGTGCACCCATATGTGACATGCTCCAGAGGATAAAATAAGTAGTTATCTTCTGAAAGGAGAAATGCTGAAGAGCAGATGGCAACTATACTAAAGCTATCATACCTGCTTCTCCACACTTACTTATTAAACATGATCTCCAAGGTCAAAGGACAAATAGTTTGCCTTTCATTTTCCTCATCGTAAATGTTTTAATTTTTCAAATTATTTTTCCATAAAACTTCTGATGTCTTCCCTATTTCCCCTTACCAGGTCCTCTCTTCTTCAATTTCTATTACACAAAAGCTTTAAAAATCATTGTTACTACTTTAGCTTAATTCTAAAAAAATTGGCAAACAGAATATTGTCTGTTATTATATAGCAAAAAAATGAATATATAAAATCCTGTTTGGGGCCGGGCACAGTGGCTCACACCTGTAATCCTGGGAGGCCGAGGCGGGCGAATTGCTTGAGGTCAGGAGTTCGAAACCAGCCTGAGCAAGAGCGAGACCCCGTCTCTACTATAAATAGAAAGAAATTAATTTCTTCCAACTAATTTCCAACTAATATATATAGAAAAAATTAGCTGGGCATAGTGGCACATGCCTGCAGTCCCAGCTACTCGGGAGGCTGAGGCAGGAGGATTGCTTGAGCCCAGGAGATTGAGGTTGCTGTGAGCTAGGCTGACACCATGGCACTCACTCTAGCCTGGGCAACAAAGTGAGACTCTGTCTCAAAAACAAACAAACAAACAAAAAAGAACCAATGGTGAAAAAGCACCCCTTGTATTTTCCTGGATAGAGCTGGAACCCAAGTGAAGTATCTCAACAATGGAAAAACAAGCATCACATGTACTCACCAGCAAATTGGTATTAACAGATCAACATGTAAGTAGACATATAGGAATAACATTTATTGGGTGTTAGGCGGGTGGGGGGGAGAGATGGCGATGGGTATATACATGCATAATGAGTGAGATGTGCAACATTTGGGGGATGGTCATGCTTGAAGCTCTGACTCAGAGGGGGAAGGGGGGGCAAGGGTAATATATGTAACCTTAACATTTGTACCCCCATAATATGCTGAAATAAAATAAATAAATAAATAAAAACCAGCTATACTGTGAATTTTAAGTGCTTCATTAAGTTTCTTTTTTTTTTTCAATCTTTGAAAAGGACATTTAGTTTTGGTTCATAGAAACACCCACAGAATGAGAAATAAACATACACACATATATTCACGTGTGTGTTCAGTTGTTGCCCAGTATGTCTTAGCCAATGAACTGCCTCTCACAATTCAAAACTGAACCCGTAATAATTCATGCATATCATGATGGGATTACAGTTGAGCAAACATCATGTTGCCAGGTCCTGGCTTCCACAGGAGTCCAAAAGAGTGATCAGGAAGGCAGAATTTTCCCCAGCACAGTGCATGATTCACTCTATACATGTTCTGGATGGCTTTGGAGACAGGACCACATCTCTTGAATAGGCCTGCCTTCGTAGCAGATCTGATATACTGCAGTAAACAGCGGAAACTTGTCCAGCAGTCCCTTCTGTTTGAGGATGCGGTACACTTCAGCAGAAGTCTGAGGTCCTTGGAGCTTCTGCCCTTTCAGCATCTCCTCCAGTTCTTCAGTGGTTTTCCCAGTTCTGGTGAATGCCTCGGCCACCCTGCGGTTCCGCCCTCCGTGGCAGGTGAGCATCGGGTTGGCCACCCCACAGATCTCTAGGAAGGTGGCTGTGGATACCCGGCCCTTGCAGAAGATCCTTGCGAAAGCAATCATTTCCATGAGGCCCAGGCGGATGACAGCGGCTTTGCTGTTGTCTCCGCAGCGGAGCCCGTCGCAGAACCCAGCTCCCCGGGCTACGATGTGGTAAGAGCACCACAAAGTTCAACAGTGTCTGCATCATCGACCACAGCAATTCGAAAATTTGGAGTCTGGAGAAGTTCTTTGAAAAGAAGGCCATTTCCATTACTTTGCTGCTGATGGTCGTCTCACAGAACTTCTCTGCGGCTACCTCATTGGCAATGTTGGCTCCCATCAGCACACTGATGTCAATGTCCATCTTCTCCTGCATGATGTCAGAAATGAGCTTCAGCCCCTCAGGGCCCTCGTCGATACCCTTGATGAGGGTGATTCCCAGCGCGTCCTTGGGCACTTGCCCAGTGATCTCGTCACAGATCCTGTGGATGAACTGGTGGGGAATGACAAACACCAGCAGGTCCACATCCTGCATGGCCTCACTGAGATTAGGGACGGCAACCACATTTTCTGGCAGCTTGTGTCCAGGAAGATATTTTACATTTTCATGGTTGTTATTTATGATGTCTGTTAGTTTTCTCCCATTAACCGTTTCTTCAAAGACCCACATCTTGACCGTAGAGGAAAACTTCTGAAGTTTCTTGATATTATTACCAATTATTTTTGCAACAGCTGAACCCCAGTTCCCTGAGCCCACAATGCACACTTTCAGGGGCGCCGCTGCCATGGCCAGGCCAAACGCAGTAGCCTGGGCTGTGCCTCCTGGGCCCCATTAAGTCTCACAAAACCATAAAAGCATTGTTGGCCAAAATTAATTTCAAATAAATTAAGAGTTTAAATATAAAATAAATGAGAAATTAAAAGGAATTAGAATTAAGTATTTATATATGTTTGAATCTCTATGTTCTTTGTGAACTACATGATTTTCATATTCATAAATGTGTTCCTTGTGCCCAAGACACAGCAAATATTCAACAGTTACCTGCTAAACTAAAGATAACTGTCTAGGCTTAGATGTTAAAAAAGAAATCCTAAAAGGAAAATAGAATTTTGACTAAATTTTTAGAATTTAATTTTGGTACATTAGTAATTATAATAAAATAAAAAGGGAAACAACAGGAAAAGTATTTGAAGCAAATATGATAGATGAAGAACAGAGATCTTCATTAAATATTTCATACAAGTTGCTAAAACATGATCATGTTTGAACATCAAAGTATCTCAGCCATTTTTTTTTTTTTTTTTTTTTTTTTTTTGAGACAGAGTCTCACTTTGTTGCCCAGGCTAGAGTGAGTGCCATGGCGTCAGCCTAGCTCACAGCAACCTCAAACTCCTGGACTCAAGCCATCCTCCTGCCTCAGCCTCCCAAGTAGCTGGGACTACAGGCATGTGCCACCATGCCCGGCTAATTTTTTACATATATATATCAGTTGGCCAATTAATTTCTTTCTATTTATAGTAGAGACGGGGTCTTGCTCTTGCTCAGGCTGGTTTTGAACTCCTGACCTTGAGCAATCCGCCCGCCTCGGCCTCCCAGAGAGCTAGGATTACAGGCGTGAGCCACCGCGCCTGGCCTCAGCCATTTTTTAATGTTAGAAATTTTTTTATTATTACTTGTTCTTATTAAGCACCAGCTTAACACTGCAGAAAATTTCATTCATTATAACCCACTCACCCCTCCCCCACCCAAATTTTGATCAAGAGCTTTTCAAGTACAGACATGCTCTAGTCTGTTCCATATAAAGCTTTATGAAATAAAGGCAAAGGATTGTATACATCTTACTGGAAAATGCTGCCCAGGCTCCCTTCACTGTCCAGGTTCTGAAAGAGTCTTGTTCTTGTTCACGAACTGTCTCTTCACAAAGCAAGTTTACCACTTGTTGGGTTTATCATTCTCAGGGTCAAAAACTTTCTCACAAAAATCTCAGTCCAGTCTCTTGCCTTAGCTGTTGTAAACAGGCTCTCATCACTTCATATTCCTCTGTTTGCAGGTTTGGCATGAATTGTATTCAGTAGAAAACTTAATACTAGGCTCTCCAGGAGTGGGAAAATTAATGATTCTCAGTGTATGGATTTCTTTATCGCCTTGGCTTTTGAAATTGCACTTTTGGAGTTTCTTTTTTTTTTTCTGAGACAGAGTTTCACTCTGTTGCCCGGGCTAGAGTGCTGTGGCATCAGCTTAGCTCACAGCAACCTCACAGTCCTGGGCTCAAGCAATCCTCCTGCCTCAGCCTCCCGAGTAGCTGGGACTACAGGCATGTGCCACCATGCCCGGCTAATTTATATATATATATATATATGTGTGTGTGTGTGTATATATATATATGTATATTTTTAGTTGTCCCGCTAATTTCTTTCTTTTTTTAGTAGAGATGGGGGTCTTGCTCTTGCTCAGGCTGGTCTCGAATTCCTGAGCTCACATGATCCTCCCGCCCGGCCTCCCAGAGTGCTAGGTGTGAGCCACTGTGCCTTAGAGTTTCTTTAGACACTCAGAAATGTAGACAGTTCTATATATCAAGGTCCTGTCAGCTTCATTCTTAATAGTTTTTGAAGCCTAGCTCATCTGCCTTGAAGTAATAGATGGCTTCATCTACAATATCCATATCTTTTGTTTCTTTAGGGGCGGGTCCTTTGAACTGATTTCTGTTAGGTAACAGTGCCATGTTTCCAATGAGTTTGGTGTCGGGGTCCATGAGAGAAGTATGGCAAACTGGCATCTTGGTGATGCCCAGGTTTCAATCTCCCTGAGCAGGATCAGGAGTCGGGCATTTTAACAGTTTGTAAGCTATTAATAGATGCTAAACCTTTAGGTCTGAGATAAAACATCAGTCTCATATCCTGTTTGGAATTGAGATTAATTTTAAGAACAAAATTCAATATCCTTAGCATATTAAAAAATACAATAATTCTTAATATGCTCAGCCTCCTGAGTAGCAGAGACTACAGGCACATACCACTATGCCTTGCTAAGTTTTAAATTTTTTTGTGGAGACAAGGGTTTCACTATGTTGATCAGACTGGTCTTGAACTCTTGGTCTTCTGCCTTGGCCTCCCAAAGTGCTGGGATTACAGTACTTTGGAAGGCTAAGTCCCTGCCCAATGTGAATATATTTAATGCCATATATCTGTACAGCTAAAAATGGTTAAAATGGTAAATTTTATGTTACTTATATTTAAACACTGTATGGACTGAATTGTGTCCCCCCAAAATTTATATGTTAAAGCTCTAACCCTCAATGTAACTATATTTTTATATACGGCCTTTGAGGAGGTGATTGAGGTTAAATTGAGGTTAAATTAGGTTGCACCCTAATGCAATATGACTGGTGTCCTTATGAGAAGAGGTGAAGAGGAAAAGACACCAAGAGTGTGCGTGCATAGTGAAAAAGCCATGTGAGGACACAATGAGAAGGCAGGCCAGAGGCCACGTATGGTGGCTCACACCTATAATTCTTGCACTCTGGGAGGCTGAGGTGAGAGGACTGCTTAAGCCCAGGAGTTCAAGACCAGCCTGAGCAAGAGTGAGACTCCATCTCTACTAAAAATAGAAAAAAAATTAGCCGTGGTGATGGGTGCCTGTAGTCCTAGCTCCTTGGGAGGCTGAGGCAGGAGGATCATGTGAGCCCAGGAGTTTGAGGTTGCTGTGAGCTAGGCTGACGCTATAGCCCGGGCAACAGAGCTAGACTCTGTCTCAAAAAACAAACAAACAAACAAAACCCACCAACCCTGCAGGCATGTTGATCTTGGATTTCCAGTGTCCAGAAGTGTATGTATGTAAATATATGGGTAGGGGTGGCCAAGGGGGAAGAGTGTGTGTCTCTGTGGGAGAAAGAGGAGAATTGCCCCAGCAGTCCCTAGAGCCCCAGGGAGTGGAGGCCCCCACTGTGGAGCCCTGTGGTGTATGTGTGGTAACACCATGTCTGTGTCCCTGCTCACCGACACTGCCACTGTGTCTGGAGCTGAGTGGGGATCAGCTATGGTTATTTTTTTATTAGTATGTGGGCTTAGAGACACAGGGCACAGCTGGGCTGACGCCCTTTCCACCATCCAGCTCCCTCATATCAAGTACATCTGTCCCCATGCACCTAAGATCCCTGTGACATTCAACATGAAGATGGTGATGCCCTCCTGGTTTGAACTGATGGGGCTGAGTCCAGAGGACGAGGCTGGCATCAAGAAGGCAGCAGAGAACATGAAGGCCTTGATGGAGCACCAGATGAAGAATGGGATCCCTGCCAATCAGATTGTCCTGGGAGGCTTTTCACAGGGTGGAGTGTTGTCTCTCTACACAGCCCTCACCTGCCCCCACCCTCTGGCTGGCATTGTGACATTGAACTATTGGCTGCCTCTGCACTGGGCCTTCCTCCAGGCAGCCAATGGCAGTGCCAAGGACCTGGCCACTCTTCAGTGCCTTGGGAACTGAGCCCCATGATGCCTGTACAGTTTGGGACCCTGACAGTCAAGAAGCTCCGGTCTGTTGTCACACCTGCCAGGGTCCAGTTCAAGACATATCTGGGTGTCATGCATGGCTCTTGTCCTCAGGTGATAGCAACTGTGAAGGATTTCTCGAGAAGCTGCTGCCTCCTGTCTAACCAGAGTTGCTGGCCCCCAGTGCAGACCCCCAGCTCATGGGGAACCCAAGAAGCAAGTGTGGCACCATCTTGAGCCGGTCGAGCCCCTGTCTCCACCCTTCCTGACTTCATCTTCTTCCCACAGGCCTCTGGGGCAGATGGCAAGACCTGGCCAGGCCTTCTTTCCTGGCCTCAGCCACCTGGCCCTGTCTGCAGCAGGAATGGGCTGCTTTCTTATCCCATTTTCCTGGTGGCAGGTGCCCCTGGCAGCAGAACTGGAGGGGCTGTAGGCAGCTGGAGAAAGGGGCCCAGCTGCTGACCAACTCACTCAGGATCTCACTCATGAGCCCCGCTTTGGGCCTCCTCCTATGACCTCAGGGTCTGGCCCATGGGGCCTTCCCAGGCCCCTACCCCAATTTATTCTGCCCAGATAATCTTGTGTCTATCCTGCCTCCACTCCAGCTGCTTCTTAAGCATGAATTTGGCCATGGTCCTGGGGCCCTTTTGCTGCTGTGGGTTCCCTGCCCTGGGAAGAAGTGCTGGTGAGGAAGTGGAGTCTTTTAAGGGGGACTTCCCTCAGCTGTTCTGTTTCCCCTACTTGGGAGCTGGGCCCTGCCTCCCCATTTCCCTCCTCCCTGCAGGCCTGAAGCCTGGAGGGCTAGAATGAGGCTCAAGGTCTCCCCTAGCTGTCTTAGCCCTACTTTTTCCCACTCTAGGGCAGGTAGGTGGTGGGGGAGGAATTGTGTCAGGTCTTCTGTCTCAGTGGTTTTGGGTGTTTTTCTTGTTGTATCCTAGATTCTGATAAAATTAAGAAAATTAATTGCTTCCTAAAAAACAAAAGAAATACCTGTTAAGCCACCACACCAGGTCTGTGGTATTCATTTATGTCAGCCTGAGAAGAAAAATACAACCATAATTTTTAAAAAGTGGGAAAAAATTAAATAATGATTTTTTAATTACAAAAATAATGTATGGATATGAAAAAACTCAAATCATAACAAAAGGGCAAAAATTCTTAAGGTAGTCTCTCACTCCCCCCATGAGTAACCAACATCAATTCTTGCTTTAGAATAAGAAAGTGTTTATAAATATATATGCTTTATATATTCCTAAAAGCATTCTGGAGGGTATTCCCAAAACTATGAGTATTTGTCATCAAGTTTTTTATTTATTTATTTTTTGGAGACAGGATCTTGCTATGTTGCCTAGGTTCAAGTGCAGTGGCATTATCATAGCTCACTGTAACCTCAAACTCCTGGACTCAGACAATCCTCTTGCCTCAGCCTCCCTAGTAGCTGGGACTACAGGTACATGCCACCATGCCTGGCTAATTTTTAATTTTTTGTAGAGATGGAGATTTGCTATTGCCCAGAATGGTCTCGAACTCCTAGCCTCAAGCCATCCTCTTGCCTCAGCCTCCCAAAGTGCTAGGATTACAGGTGTGAGCCACCATGCCTGGCCTCATCAAGTTTTTTAGATCCTAAGATATAATGTAATATATTTATCCTTCCCCACCATTGTACAGGTAGGTTATTTCCATATTTTCTCTAATCATATAAATGTAATTAATATATTTATAATATTACTCTCTATTTTAAATTGTTTCATCAGGATAAGTTCCTAATAGTGAAATTGGGTCAATGGATATAAATATTTTTATGGAACTTGAAATATTGCCAGATTGATTTCCAAAAGGTACCTGCCAATTTAATACATTTCTACCAGCAGTGCTAATGGTACCAATATGAAATAATCCTATTTCAATATATTTCCTTAATGTAGTAGTCAAAAAAGGAAATCTTGCTTTAATTTGTATTTTTTGATTACTAATGAAATTGAAGATTTTCAAATAACAGACATTTGTATTTCCTTTTTGTATGTGAACCATCAGTTCAAACTGTCTACCTATTCTTGTATTGCAGGCATTAACATCTTCCTTATTGAGATGTATTAATCCTTCATATATTATGTTAGTCCTTTTTCAGTATTTTTTTCCAAATGTTTTCCAATTGTTGTTTCTCTTTTGATTCTGTATCCATTCAACAAATATTTATTCAATGTCTACTATGTTCCAGGTTATGTGGTAGGAATTCTATGTTCTTTAAATTACTTTACACATAAAATTAGTCATATATACACACCCATTTTTTAGTTCTTGTTTAAAGTTTAGAAAGGTTATACTTAAATATCAGGACAAAAACCCATATAATATCCCATATCACAGTGTCTATGGGTTAGAGCTAGTCCTTTCTAGTTCTCATGAGATTGAAATCAGATGTTGGGCAGGGATGTGGTCATATGAATGCTTGATTAGGACAGCAGATCAGTCAATGTAGTTCACTCACGTGGTTGGCAAGTTGGTACTGGCTGTTGGTAGAGGCTTTTCTCTCCACATAGGCCTCTTCAAAGGGCTGAGTGGAGTGGTGTGGAGCCTGGCTTCCCCCAGAGCAATCCAAGCCAAGAGAATGAGGTGGAAAGCTGCAATCAGTGCCTTTATGACCTAGCCTCAGAAGTCGCTCACATTCAGCAGCATTCTACTGGTCAAACACAGTAGTCCTGATTCAAAGGGCTGGTGAAGACTAAGCCTCCAGAGGTGAGAATCACTGGGGGTCATTTTAAAGGTCAGCTACCAAGGATCCTAACATTTTGTGTTTTTGTGAGACAGGATCTTGCTAAGTTCCCTAGGCTGAAGTGCAATGGCTATTCACAGGCAAGATCATAATAACTGCAGTATGTCCTCAAACTCCTGGGCTCAAGTGATTGTCAGGTCTCAGCCTTCCAAGTAGCTAGGACTATAGGCATACATCACTGCCCAGCTAATCCTAACACTTTGATTTTCCTGTAATTTGTAAAGCACACACTGAGAATTTTGCAACAACGAATACAATTCTAGCTCTGTATCATACTACTCTCAAACAAAGCTGTGTTCTCAAACATTTATGTGCACATAGGTGCACCCAAGCACAAACGATTTTCTGTTGAGAGTTTCACAAATTAAAGACCTCTGCTACAGGTTCAGTCCATGAACTTCCTTAGGGCACTAGATTTCACCTCAAACTCTCTGAATTTGAGTAGTAGAGTTCAAGATTACAGATTAAGGGCCAAGAAGTTTGACTTTTTTGGGCCCACTTGTAATCTGTTAATTAACTAGGAAACACTTTGAGTTTTACTGGAAACCTTTAATTTTCTAGAGACCTTTGCCTATGTTCAACATCCACTTTAATTAAAAAGCTCTTGCAGATTATACTAATTTGCTAAAGATGACTCAGCTTATTGAGAGGTAATAACCAAATAGCCTAGCTATAAGTCTGGATAGGTAAAAAGGTCAAGTCAGAATAAGGAAGACAGCTTCTTACAGCTAACTTTCACTTCGCCTGCAGGACTGGCAGAGGTATTTTTATGAAATCTTTGTTTGGGACTCACACTTTAATATTTACTACCGGTCTCATTTTAATTAAAGATTGTCTGTTCACCTAAGAAAACAATGTAATTCTAAATTTTGCCAAGTTAGGACATTTCCTGGGCCTGAAAGGTTCAGCGGGGAGACTAAGAGAATAGAATGGGAAAGTGGTAAGCATCAACTTGATCTAAAAAGGAGTGAGGTTGTTGCCACACCAGCATCCTTATTCCAACTTCCAAGACGAAAGCAACAAAGGCTTGGGCTGGCTGCCTAACAGTGCTCCCCTTCCCCTGACCAGCAAATCATCTTTGGTCACGTATTCCCTCCAGCACTCCTGCTGAACCTCATTTTGGTCAGCTTTCCGCTGCAAAAATGTTAGGGAAGGTAAAAGGGATCAACGATGTCCGCACTTGATGTACTTCTATATTCCTCATCTCCAATTTTCACCTGGGCCTGAGTGATCAGAAAACAATCTCTACAAGGGGAGCCTGTCTCGGCAGATATCAATTTGTACCCACCTCTACCTCTACCCGGGTGTTTTAAAGCCTACGGCAAAGGGACACACGTCAGAGGACACCGTCCACCACCGACGAAACAGACTACGCCAGAGAGCCCGCTTAGCAGACACGCGCTCGCGGCCCGCGGCCCGCGGCCCCGCAGGCCTCAGCCCCACCCCTCCCCACCGGAACCACATCCGCGCGCTCCGCGCCCCCACGCACAGCGTGCCGTGACGCCCGGAGCGGCGCGCCCGCCCGCTCTCCCGGACACACAGGGCGGGCGCGGGGCGCGCATGCTCGGCAGGCGGGGCGGCCGGGGTCCCGAGACGCTACAAGCTGTTGCGCCGCCGCCCTCGGGAGCCGGCAGATCCGGGTCTCGTGGCCTAAGGGTGACGTGGCCAATCGAATCAAAACAGAGGAGGGGAGGAAGCCCGCGGCCAGGAGCTGCAGCGGCGGCGGCGTCCGGAGCAGCCGCAGCGTTCCGGAAGCGCCAGCCGGTCTTTCTGCCGAGCCTGGGCCCGGCCCGAGCCTCCCCGCCCCTCGGTTGTTGTCTGGGCGGGTGAGTGGCTCCCCTCCCCGCCCGTCTGCTAGCCCACCTCCCGCGCCCCGGTCCTGCCGGGGCTCCTCAGACTCCTGGCTCTCGGCAGCCGCGGAGAACGAACGGGGCGCTCCTCGGGATGGCCGGTGGCCCTGGCCGGGCTGGCGACGCTGCCCGGGGAGGAGCCCGCCGCTGCCGAGCCCGTGCCCCGGCGGAGAGCCAGGCGGACAGCCTGCAGTTTGGCTTTCTCTCCGGAAGTCGAGTCGGGCTCGGCAGGAAAGTGGACGGTAGCCACGGTGGTTTTGTTCTAAGGGCTAGATAGTCAGCACGGGTGGAGGCGCGTGATGGAGCAGAAAGAAGGGAGTCGCGGCTGGAAGGCGACCTCACAAACCCTGAACCACGCTCTGTCGTTCATCCGTCTCCTTCAGCCGTTTCTGGGTATGAAGTCACTAGGCTGCGTCTTTGTTGTGACAGATGAGGCAGGAAAGCTTTTAAGCTCCTATTGTGTCGCGAATTTAAAGGATTCCCGTTTTCTGTTTTGTCCAGTTAAGTGGAACCAGGGCTGACAGTAGAGGTTGCACGCTTTATTGGAACAAATAGTGTGCGACAAGCGTGTGACCCGCAATACCTGAGGTCCCCGTTGCTATTTAAAGCTAAAGTTGGCCAGATTGGCTGTTTGTATGCGTTATGGCTCTAGCCAAGATGATGTTTTTAGTTGTAGAGAGTCGGTAGGGTGTTTTCATTCGTCCCAGTTGGCAAAATCGAGGATGTGGCCTTAATAATAGAATGTCTTAGTTTTGCATCAAGAGAGTCGGATGAGTTTCACGCACGTAATACCTACATTTGTAGAAAAGAAAACGGTTGGCCACTATACATACAATAGCTTGGAAAACGTAAGACCTTCCAGGTGTTTTAGTCTTGAGACTCTTAGAAGCCGTTTTCTTTGCTGCCCAGTGCTGTGGAGGTTGCAGAAAGCCTGTGTTCCCTCCCACTTAAGGCGACTGGTGGCGTAGGTTCCTTTAGCCTGTTTGGAAGCTGCCATCCTCTGCACCCCTCCAGCAGCGAGGTCAGAAAACCAAACCTTTTTTGTCCTAACTTGGTTTTTGGAAAGAACACTCCCCCCCCCAACTCATTAATTGAAGTGTTTCTGTGGTTAACAGAAACAGAAAGAGCAACAAAAGTATGTGATAATTACTCTTTATCAGATCCAGGAAGAGTTCTTATGAATTTAGATTATTTCCTTGAAGGGTATGTCCTTATTGCGGTATGATATGGACCTCTTAATTAATCTTTTTCTCCTGTGTGTGCTGTTGAGATCTTTTTTCTTACTACCACAGTTGGAATCCTGCTGATTTAGGTGAAGGAAAGTTTTCTTGAAGTCCTCCTTTTCCAGCTTTTGACCTTTTATGCTAACCTATAACTAATAATTTTGCTTGTGTGAACTATTTTGTGAGAATTGGAGAAAATATTGATAAAAGCAGATGAGTAGAAAATAGTCATCAGTAATCCTGCCACCCAAAGATTACCAAAATGTTAATGATAGTTTATATCCTTCCAGACTTTTTTGTATTTATGTATTGTATACAAATATGTTGTCATACTACAAATGATTTTCTGTAACCTGCTTTTTTTTTTTTTAAGACAATCTCACTCTGTTGCCCTGGCTAGAGTGCTGTGGCATCAGCCTAGCTCACAGCAACCTCAAACTCCTGGGCTCAAGCAGTCCTCCTACTTCAGCCTCCGTAGTAGCTGGGACTACAGGCATGCACCACCATGCCTGGTTAATTTTTTCTATATATTGTTAGTTGGCCACTTAATTTCTTTCTATTTTTAGTAGAGACGGGTCTTGCTCTTGCTCAGGCTGGTCTCAAACTCCTGAGCTCAAACAATCCACCTACCTCGGCCTCTCATGTAACCTGCTTTTTCACGTACTAGATTTCAGCTTCTTGTGGTCAGCCTCCATCCAAAAATACAATAAGATATTTGGAGAGAGAGACACCACATTCACATAATTTTTATAACAATACATTGTTATTATAATTGTTTTGTTAGTCTCTTACTGTGTTTAATTTATAAATTAAACTTTATCATAGGTATGCATAGGAAAAAATATACTACATATATAGGGTTCGACACTGTCCATAGTTTCATGTATCCACTAGGGGTCTTGGAACAAGTTCTGCCACTTGGATTTGAACCCAAATCTATCTTTTTAATCACTTTACTGCCCCTGAGCTACGGAGTCTCATTGTCTTCATTTGTTTTCTTGTATTGAGTGCTGAGAGCCTACCAGGCTTAAAGTAAATTTGGAGTATTTTCTCCTTCTTTGTGTGTTGCTTTTCATTCCCCAAACCAAAACCTCATCTAGCACTTTCTGTTCATAGTCATTTGAGTTCTTCCTACATTTTCTCCATTGATTTTGGGTGTCTTACTGTTTGAATTACCTTTGGACCATCATAAACTGCCGAGATTTCTGCAAGACCCCTTTCCAAAAGAGTAAAACAAAAGTTAAAATTTGATTATTGCATTGATTTTGGTGGGGAATATATATATATATTTTAATTTTCCTAGTCTTTCAGTGGCTGTCTGAATTTTCCTAGTCTTCAGTGGCTCATTTGATTGGGAGGCATATGAGGTCAGGGAGGACCAATTAGGCAATCAGCAGGCAATATAGTTATTCCTCCCTCCCCATCAGAAAGGCAAAAGTAGGATTGTGAAATAAAGAAAAATGTCCACTATAATTAGTATCTGTAAAGAACAGTGTATTGCTAAAATGAGTTATTTGTAATATTTTTCCATATAATTTAATAAGGCTATGAACAAAAACCTAAATACAGAAACAAAATTAAATTGTCTAAATTTAAAGTGTCTAATAAACAGTAATGTGTTAGTATATAGGTTGTAAAGATTTTGCAGAAATCCCAACTGTTCTTTGTAATACTGTGACTTAAATTAGGATTTTTTTTAAGTTTATAAAACTTTTTAAGTACTAGTTTAGGCTTATAAATAAAATCTTTTTTTGGGGGGGGGATATGTGCATGTTCATGTTTTGGTCCACATAGCAAGTACTAACCGTATGAATGGTTGTTTCTGACTTTAGCTGGGCAGAATCAGTGGATCCTGCCTTAAGGTTAAAGAATAGTTTGGGGAAATTGAAAGCCTTTCTTTTTTTTTTTTTAAAGAGCCGGGGTATTGCTGCAGTGCCAGGGCTGGAGTGCAGTGACTATTTATAGGCATGGTCTTTAGCATGCTACAGTCCTAGACTCCTGGACTCAAGCAACCCTTCTGCCTCAGCCTCCTGAGTAGCTGGGACTACAGGCGCAGCCAGTGCACACTCAAAGCCATTTTGAAAGAGGGCTGAAAATTATTTGAGTCTGAAATTAGAAAATAATTACCTTCTCACTAATGTTGATTCAAATAAAGAAAAAAAAAAAAGAAAAAAACACAATTCCCGGCCAGGTGCAGTGTGGCTCACGCCTGCAATCCTAGCACTCTAGGAGGACCAGGTGGGAGGGGAGGCTCATTTGAGCCCAGGAGTTTTAGATTACTGTGAGCTAGGCGGATGCCATGGCACTCTCTACTCTGTGCAACAGAGTGAGACTGTCTCAAAAAAAAAAAAAAAATTACCTGTGCTTTTTTTTGCAGCACATATACTAAAATTGGAATGATACAGAGAAGATTAACATAGAATTAAAAAATTCCTTTCTGAATATCAATAATAGTGGCATTTACTATTGACAGAGTATATATGCCAGTCCCTTGACTTTCTTTTTTTATTTTATTTTATTTTTTCTTGTTCTTTTTCACTAGACAGGTGAAGGAAATTCCCTTGACTTTCTTTGCATATGTTATGGTTTTTTATTTCTTATTTTCTGAGACAGGATCTTGTTCTGTTGCCCAGGCTAGAGTACAGTGGCGTCATCATAGCTCATTGCAACCTCAGACTCCTGGGCTCAAGTGATTCTCCTGCTTCAGCCTCCCCAGTAGCTGTATACCACCATGCCTGGCTAATTTCTCTATTTTTTTAAAGATGGAGGTCTCATTATGTTGTTCAGGATGGTCTTTAACTCATTGGCTTCAAGAGATCCTTCCACCTTGGCCTCCCAAAGGGTTGGAATTACAGGCATGAGCCAACGGGCCCAGCTTTGGGTTAACTATTTAAAACTTTGGTTCTCCATAATATGATTTATATTGGTGAAAAACTGGAAACTCCATTCATGCCCAACGTTAAATGAAAACTCCAAGTCAGTTTATTTAAAATATCTTATAATACATAGCCAGTTAAAAATTGTGTTCATAAGGTTTCTAAAACCATGGCAAAAAAGATCATTCTGTTAAACCCTCAAAAAACAAACAGACCGGGTGTGGTGGCTCACACCTGTAATCCTAGCACTTTGGGAGGCTGAGGCGGGCGGATTGCTCAAGGTCAGGAGTTCAAAACCAGCCTGAGCGAGACCCCGTCTCTACCAAAAATAGAAATAAATTAATTGACCAACTAAAAATATATATACAAAAAATTAGCCAGGCATGGTGGCGCATGCCTGTAGTCCCAGCTACTCTGGAGGCTGAGGCAGTAGGATCGCTGAGCCCCAGAGATTGAGGTTGCTGTGAGCCAGGCTGACGCCACGGCACTCACTCTAGCCTGGGCAACAAAGTGAGAGAGACTCTGTCTCAAAAAAAACAAAACAAAACAAAACAAAAAACCAAACAAACAAACAAAAAAAATGGGATATAAGAATACGTAGGTACTACATGTCATTTACACTAAACATTAATTTAAAAAAGAAGACTAGAAGGAAATACAGAGATGACTTCTGAGAGGATTATAAATTTCATTGTTGGCTTTATGTATTATCCTTTGCACCTTTTTAATAACCAGCATGTTTTGTTTTAAATAAAGAAAAAGCTGGGCGCGGTGGCTCATGCCTGTAATCCTAGCACTCTGGGAGGCTGAGGCGGGCGGATTGCTCGAGGTCAGGAGTTCAAAACCAGCCTGAGCAAGAGCGAGACCCTGTCTCTACTATAAATAGAAAGAAATTAATTGGCCAACTAATATATATAGAAAAAATTAGCCGGGCATGGTGGCGCATGTCTGTAGTCCAGCTACTCAGGAGGCTGAGGCAGAAGGATCGCTTGAGCCTGGGAGTTTGAGGTTGCTGTGAGCAAGGCTGACGCCATGGCACTCACTCTAGCCTGGGCAACAAAGCGAGACTCTGTCTCAAAAAAAAAAAAAAGAAGGGCTGCTAGCAAGACCCTGTCTCTATAAGAAATAAAAAAATTAGCCAAACATGCATTCCTGTAGTCTTAGCTGCTCAGGAGGCTGAGGAAGGAGGATCGCTTGAACCCAGGAGTTCAAGGTTATAGTGAGCTATGGTCAATACCACTGCACTCCAGCTTGGTTGACAAAGACCCTGTATCAATCAGTAACAGATAGTTAACCCAAACTCTGAATAATTAGAGCAACCAGTCAATTATTAACATAAAATAAGCCATATTAAAGACTTTTTAATGGTTTGAAATGATTTTATCATAATTCAGCAAGTATATGCAGCACATATTACTTGCATATACTTAGAAAATTTACATAGAAGTTTTTAATAGAAGCTGGTTCTAAGGAGAATACCTTTTACTTTTCTGTTGTTTTTTAACTTTTAGTATTTGAAATTTTAAACTATAAATGTATTTTTTAAAACACTTTGGAAAAATATATATTTTTCTAAACTAAACTAATTTTTAGGTGTATAGTAGGGTTTATATATTTTTAATAACATTTTAAACTTTATTGGTTTGTTTTGGAGAAAGTTTCCTTGTTGCTTATTTTCATATTGAGTTTTCATTTCCTTTTTTTAAATTTAGGTCAAAGCACAGATGTGAGTTTCAGCTTTGTAAAAATACAGAATGAAGCTGGTTTATGCTTGATTGCTCTCATTCAAAGTATTACAAATGCAGAGCTTTCAAAATTTAACACCTAATAAAAGCGTTTCAAATCTAGTTAGGGATACAGCATGTTCATGGTCTATGCACTAGACTTAGAGGTCAGAGTTCTGGCTGCTGTCATATTTTATCTTGCAACATAGTTTTTTAAAAACAAGATTTTGGCCAGCACGGTGGCCCAGGCCTGTAAATCCTAGCACTCTGGGAGGCCGAGGTCAGGAGTTCGAAACCAGCCTGAGCAAGAGCGAGATACCTGTCTCTACTATAAATAGAAAGAAATTAATTGGCCAGCTAAAAATATAGAAACAAAAAGTTAGCCAGGCATAGTGGCACATACCTGTAGTCCCAGCTACTTGGGAGGCTGAGGCAGAAAGATCGCTTGAACCCAGGAGTTTGAGGTTGCTGTGAGCTAGGCTGATGTGATGGCACTCACTGTAACCTGGGCAACAGGGCGAGACTCTGTCTGAAAAAACCCCCAAAAACAAAAATAAAAACAAGTTTTTATTTTTTACATAATATATATTTTGTTTCTTTGTTAGTTACTTTTAGCAAAAGTAATGTAGAAGAAACTGACTTGCTTGAAATTTTGAACAGACTTTTAAAATCTGTTTATTCATTTTATTTAGTAATAATTGCTTTGTCACAGTGGTTCTAAGCATTTTTCCTGACATGGATGAATGACATTTTTGTGTACATATGCCATTCTGGCTGTCATATGGATGACAGAGGCTATGAGTTACATGGGTTTGGAGAGCAGTAGCCATAACTTTGCTACTTTCTGCTCAGAAAAATCATATAGGCCAACAAGTGAATGAAGTGATACCATCTTGATTCTGCTCTAATTTATTTCAATGATGCAGATCATTCACAAAAACAATACTTGTGGTATACCTCACAATTTTAGAACTCAAGTATTTTGTAATACAGCTTTCTTTCTTTCTTTTTTTTTTTTTTTTGAGACAGAGTCTCACTTTGTTGCCCAGGCTAGAGTGAGTGCCGTGGCGTCAGCCTGGCTCACAGCAACCTCAATCTCTGGGGCTCAGCGATCCTCCTGCCTCAGCCTCCCAAGTAGCTGGGACTACAGGCATGCGCCACCATGCCTGGCTAATTTTTTGTATATATATTTTTAGTTGGTCAATTAATTTATTTCTATTTTTGGTAGAGACAGGGTCTCGCTCAGGCTGGTTTTGAACTTCTGACCTTGAGCAATCCGCACGCCTCAGCCTCCCAAAGTGCTAGGATTACAGGTGTGAGCCACCACGCCCGGCCTAAACTTGCTTTCTTAACATTTATAAGTAACTTATGTCTGCTGTGATTTGAGATTACATAGTGTGGAATTTTTATATCTTTTGTTGATTTTTTCTGTTCATGATCAATGAGAAAGATAGTTTTTTCCCTTGAGTTTAAAATGTGTAAAAATTGGGGGCCGGGTGCAGTGGCTCACGCCTGTAATCCTAGCACTCTGGGAGGCGGAAGTGGGAGGATTGCTTGAGATAAGAAGTTGGAGACCAGCCTGAGCAAGAGCGAGACGCCGTCTATATTAGAAATAGAAAGAAATTAGCTGGACAAGTAAAAATATAGAGAAAAAATTAGCTGAACATGGTGGCACATGCTTGTAGTCCTAGCTGCTTGGGAGGCTGAGGCAGGAGGGTTGCTTGAGCCCAGGAGTTTGAGGTTGCTGTGAGCTAGGCTGACGCCACGGCACTCTACGGCACTCTAACTCGGGCAACAGAGTGAGACTCTGTCTCAGAAAAAAAAAATGTAAAAATTGGAATATGACTAATAAGTACTCTTGAGTAAAAATTTTAGAAAACATTTTCAAAATATACTTTTGGTTGTGATATTGAATATAAATAAAGATGATTCAATGGAAAAGTTTTCCTTTGGCCATTTATGATACATTTAACCAGGTATATAGATAATCTTTGGGATTATATAAGAGTAAAGTATAGCCAGCAAAGGACAGGAAATTAGTGGGCAAGGAACCAAAATTTAGAATAGAAGACTTCTTTCTTCCTTCCCTTTTATGCAGATAAGTGATAGCTGTGACCCCAGAAGATGCAG
Source organism: Microcebus murinus (assembly GCF_040939455.1). Lineage (NCBI taxonomy): Eukaryota > Metazoa > Chordata > Mammalia > Primates > Cheirogaleidae > Microcebus > Microcebus murinus. Next base: position 113,334,342 of record NC_134106.1, on the reverse strand, counting down.
ATACTCCAAAGCAGTAAACAGAGAACTTGACCCTAGGGTTAAAGATAACTTAAACTTCAGTTGATCCCAATGTATTTTCAGTTTATAAAGCAATCTTAAAAATTCTCACTTGATCTTTGCACAGCCCTTTAAAATCAATAGTTTCAGTTATCACTGCTATTTTATAGATAAACTGAAGTCACAGAAAGGCTAAGTAATTTATCCATTTCTGAGTAGTGCCTTAATCTGAATCATTTATCTAGGACATATTCTTTCTGGTGTCCCATGATTTCTTAGCAAGTGTTGTCTAAAGTGATTCCTAGAATATGAATCAAATATAAAGCATAAAGAGGTCACTGAGGAAAGAGAAGTTAATGTCTAAGACATGGTGCTATGTCCTCTTTTTAAATTATTATTATTTCAGCACGTTACAGGGGTACAAATGTTTAGGTTACATATATTTCCATTGCCCCACCCGAGTCAGAGCTTCAAGCGTGGCCATCCCCTGGACCAGGCGTCCTCAAACTACGGCCTACGGGCCACATGCGGCCCACCAAGGACATTTATCCAGCTTGCTGGGTGTTTTTGCCTCTGCTGCGTGTCCTGCTTAGCAGCCAACTTGTCCTGGGCCCACGGTGCGCATGTGTGGAATGTGCGCCGCACTCTCCAGTGGCCCTCCAACCGTCTGAGGGACAGTGAACTGGCCCCTGTTTAAAAAGTTTGAGTACCCCTGCCCTAGATGGTGTGCACCACATTCATTTGGTATGTATATACTCATCCTCTCCTCCTCCTCCTCCTCCCATCTGCCCAATAGCCGATGAATGTTATTACTATATGTGCGCTTAGGTGTTGATCAGTTAAAACCAACTTGATGGTATGTACACGTGGTGCTTGTTTTTCCATTCTTGGGATACTTCACTTAGTAGAATGGGTTCCAGTTCTATCCAGGGTGATACAAGAGGTGCTATATCACCATTGTTTTTTGTGGCTGAGTAGAACTGCATGGTATACATATACCATATTTTATTAATCCACTCATATATTGATGGGCACTTGGGTTGTTTCCACAACTTTGCAATTGTGAATTGTGCTGCTATAAACATTCGAGTGCCGGTGGCTTTTTTATAGAGTGTCATTTGTTCTTTTGGGTAGATGCCCAGTAGTGAGATTGCTGAATCAAGTGGTAGATCTACTTGTATCGCTTTAAGGTATCTCCATATTGCTTTCCACAGAGGTTGCACTAGTTTGCAGTCCCACCAGCAGTGCATGAGTGTTCCTATCTCTCTGCATCCAGGCCAGCATTTATTGTTTTGGGACTTTTTTAAAAAGGCCATTCTCACTGGAGATAAGTGATATCTCATTGTGGTTTTGATTTGTATTTCCCTGATGATTAGAGATATTGAGCATTTTTTTCATGTTTGTTGGCCATTATCTTCTTTTGAAAAGTTCCTATTCATGTCCATTGCCCACCTTTTGATAGGGTTGTTGGATTTTTTTTCTTGCTCATTTTCCTGAGTTTTGTATAGTTCTAGTTATCAGCCCTTTATTGGATGTGTAACATGCAAATACTTTCTCCCATTCTGTAGGTGGTCTGTTTGCTCTCCTGATAGTGTCCTTGGCTGTGAAGAAGCTTTTTAGTTTGATCAGGTCTCACTTACTTATTTTTGTTGTTGCTGTAATTAGTGCCTACTCTGGGGCTTTTAACGGCTTCAGTAGGGCACCATGCCTTTGGGAGGTGATTAGGTCATGAGGGTGGAGCCCTCTGGGATTAGTGCCCATATAATAGAGGCCCTAGGGCGTTGCTTGCCCCCTTCCTCAAGAGTAGGACACAGTGAGAAGGCACCATCTATGAACCAGAGAGCAGGTCCCCCCAGACACTCAATCTGCCAGCACCTTGATCTTAGACTTCCTAACCTCCACAAGTGTGAGAAGTAAATTTCTGTCGTTTATAAGCTATACAGTATAATTTTGTTTTAGCAGCCCAATAAGATACCTATGAAAATAGGGTCACATTGAATGAGAATTTCTCAAAAAGTAGTGGCACCCTGGGGGTAGATCTTTCACAGAATCTTGTGTTGCCGAGAAATGGAGGAATTTAGGAGACAAGGAAATTCTTGATGACCTTCAAGAGTTCAGCCTAGTAGCAATGGGATAGAAGGTTAAGGAAAGTAGTTCTCCTTTTCTTGAATTTTGAGCTTTCTGCAGAGTGGTGATCACAAGTAATTTGTAATATTTATTTTAGCTGTAAATTACATATTGGTATGTAATTATATTGTTATAGTAAATAATTTAAATTAATAATTAATGTGATTGTAAGCTCTTGGAGGTAGAGGCTACCTTTTGTTTCTTCTATATCCCCCTCTGAACTCTTCTGCCAGTTACTTGGTCCCCTGAGGATTTGTTAGATACATCCTTTTCAAGAAAGCGGAAGTGAGAGAAGCCGTGAGTTTGAATCCCACCTCTATATGCTGTGTGACTTTGGGCAAGTTACTGAAGCTCTCAGGGTCTCAGTTCTGTCAACGGAAAAAAGCCAAACTCTGTAAAATAATTTAAAGAGATTTATTCTGAGCCAAATTTGAGGACCATGACCCAGAGGCCACTGCCAAGAGGCCTGGAGCAAGTGGACTGGATATAGCTGGGTTACAGTTTGGTTTTATACATTTCAGGGAGGCAGAGGTTACAGGTAAAGTCATCAATCAATATGTGGGAAGCATACATTGATTTGGCCCAAAAAGGTGGGCCATCTAGAAGGTGGGGGAGCTCACAGGTTATAGGTGAGTTTAAAGATTCTTTGGCTTGTAATTGGTTAAAGACATGAAGCTTTGTCTAAAGGCTTGGAATGTTTTAGCATAATGAGCTGTTATCAGAGATAAGCCACATAGATTTGTTGTGTGAATTGAGGACCTGCAGGTGTGTCTTGCATACCCTTAGGCCTATTAATGGGTTACAAAGGAAGTCTCCAAGAAGGGAGGGGGGCATGATAAGGCTTTCCTGACCTCCCTCCTCCTGGCAGACAATTTAATTTTAGGATATTCCTTTGGCCACAAGGGGGTCCATTTAGTCAGCCGATGGGGGTTGAGCCTTAAAATGGGTTCACAGTTCTCCCCTCCCCTCCCCTCCCCTCCCCTCCCCTCCCCTCCCCTCCCCTTCCCTCCCCTCCCCTCCCTTCTTCTCACTCTGTTGCCCAGGCTAGAATGCCATGGCATCAGCCTAGCTTACAGCAACCTCAAACTCCTGGGCTCAAGTGATCCTCCTGCCTCAGCCTCCCAAGTAGCTGGGACTACAGGCATGCGCCACCATGCTCGGCTAATTTTTCTGCATATTTTTAGTTGTATGACTAATTTCTTTCTATTTTTAGTAGAGACGGGCTTTTCACTCTTGCTCAGGCTGGTCTTGAACTCCTGACCTCGAGCAATTCATCAGCCTCGGCCTCCCAGTGTGTTAGGATTACAGGCGTGAGCCACCGAGCTGGCCTATCAGTTCTTTGTTTTTCATTTTGATAGTATTGTTTATACTTATAAAAGTTCTTTCCTCTTTAAGTGAGTGGGTGAGACTGCTGCATTTCTCCAAAGTTGTAATAGTACCACTTGTCACTTGTGAACTTGTGGTGTGTTGAATATGAATAAATGAGGACTTGGTGTCCTCTAATCTATATCTGATCTGTACAGTTATATCTTGCACAGTCCTCCTGGTCATGCTGATCTTCTTGCTTCTATAAATTCCCATTCCACTCTGTTGAAAATAAACTTCTATTCTTCTTTCTAGCCTGCTCTAGTCTCTTCTATTTGAATAGTATGCCATCTGAAAGTATGTTTTTAAGCTTTTGTTCTCTTATAAAAATGTAAGAATTTCAGAGATAGAGTTTTTTGCAGGATGGGTATTTTACTGTTATAAATAGCTACTTGTAGATAGACGAATATAAGGTCACCTTATTGGGTCAGTATTGTGAGATAGTTGTTTCTAAAGTGATGAGCCTTGCTAAAAAACATTTGTAACTGTGGTGGCTTGACTATTTGGGTTTTAAAAATTTGTTATGATAAGATTCAGGGATTTTTAACCCTGAGGGAGTTTTAATCATAGAGATCTGTGATATTTAGGATATATAATGGGGTTTATTTTAAACATTTAAATTTTTTAAATGTCTTTAACTTCTTCCAGGCATAGTTTTAGCATAATCTTTAACAGATAGTAATTGACCAATTTAAATTTAATTCTGCATTCTTCCCTTGCCTATTTCCCATCAGAGATGCAAATGTGGTTTAAGAGAAAAGTGTGTCATTATTAAGAAGTAATAGGGAGTCGATCAGTAGTTATCTAATTTTTGTACTGCTCTAAAGTTGTCTTTATAAGGGTGAAACAAATGTAACTAACAAAAAATTGGTCATGTCTGGCAGATGTGGAATTAGTCCTGGTCAGGAATTTACAATGTGACTTCCTGTTCAAGACCTGTAACATACTAGATGTGTAATCATAGTCAAATTACTAGTTTATCTGAACCTATTTTCCTCCTTTTAAAAATAGGGATAATTTTCCTGCTTTGATTTCTGTCAGAAGGGAAAATTAACATCTTAACAGATGTGAAAGTAGTTAGAAAAGCTACATTTGAATATAAACTGTTATTAGGTGTGGCTGTATTTGGTTTAGACCCATTTCTGATAAAAAGCAATCAGTTTTGAATATTTTGCAAAAAGTATTGTATATAGGAGGTTTGAACACCTTATTACATTGAGACGTTGGAAGTCATCCCAATTACTTATTTTTCATTTTTATTTATTTATTTTTTTGAGACGGAGTCTCACTCTGTTGCCCAGGCTAGAGTGCCATGGCGTCATCCTAGCTCACAGCAACCTCAAACTCCTGGGCTTAAGCAATCCTCCTGCTTCAGCCTCCCGAGTAGCTGGGACTACAGGCATACGCCACCATGCCCGACTAATTTTTTCTATATATTGTTAGTTGGCCAATTAATTTCTTCCTGTTTTTAGTAGAAACGGCGTCTCACTCTTGCTCAGGCTGGTTTCGAACTCCCGACCTGGAGCGATCCTCCTGCCTCGGCCTTCCAGAGTGCTAGGATTACAGGCATGAGCCACCTGCCCGGCCCCAATTACTTATTGTTGCTTTTTAAGATACATATGCATAGAATGCTTCTGAATTCCCATTTCATAGATCAGCATCAACATTTTCTGTCTTATAAAAGCTAATTGCATACAATCTAAATTGTTACTATGCATTTCCTCTTGCTGTGCATTTTTATTTTTTATTTATATATAATTTTGTTTTTTTTAGTTAGCCAATTAATTTCTTTATAGTAGAGACAGGGTCTCGCTCTTGCTCAGGCTGGTCTCGAACTCCTGACCTTGAGCAATCTGCCTACCTCAGCCTCCCAGAGTGCTAGGATTACAGGTGTGAGCCACCATGCCTGGCCTGTGCGGTTTTTTATTTTTAAAATTGAATGTGGATATTGTTCATTCTTCACTGTAAAGATTTGGCTATTTGAAGAAGTGATTTTATCATACATCACATTTTTAAAATCATAATAGAGTTTTGATCTTCTGGCCTTGAATTAGCAATTGTTATCCCTGCCTTCTCAGGAAGAGCCTTATGTTTGCATGGGGTACGGGAGAAGGAGGATTTTTGTTTTGTTTTTCTATAAAAAATGTATTAAAAATAAACTTTTATGTGGTTTGAAATTTTTAGTACTAAATGGTAGAATGAGTTCATACGTACCCATCACCTGCCTTCAACAATTATTCAACTTGTGGCTTTATTTCATTTATACCTCCTTTACTTTGCAGAATTATTTTTACTGGATCCCAGGCATTGTATCATTTTAACTGAAACTACTTTATGAGATCTCTAAGAGATAAGGACTCTTTATTTTATTTTTTATTTAACTTATTTATTTGTTTTATTAATATTATTATTTTTGAGACAGGGTCTTGCCCTATTGCCTGGGCTAGAGTGCAGTGTTGTTATTGTAGCTCACCACAACCTCAAATTCCTGGGCTCAAATGATCCTCCTGCCTCAGCTTCCCTCCCAAGTAGCTGGGATGACAGGCATGCGCCACCATCCCTGGATAATTTTTCTATTCTTCGTAGACATGGTGGGCAGGTGGGGGTGGTGGGTGTCTCACTATTTCTCAAGCTGATCTCAAACTCCTAATCTCAAGCATTGTTTTGCCTCAGCCACCCAAAGTGGTAGAATGACAGGTATGAGCCACCGTGGCCGGCAATGACTCTTTTTAGATGTAATAATTAACACTGTAGTTATATTAAATTAATAATTTGTAAGTGTCATTTAATCAGTGTTCAAAGATCCTGATTGTAAATGTCTTTTTACTAGGTTTGAATCCGGATTGATATATTTTAAATTTCTATTAATCTGTAACCATTCCCCTGCTGTCTCTGAAGCTTTATTTGTTTTTTGTTATTTATTTGTTGAAGAAACTGATTCAGTTTCCCAAGATTTAGCTGCTGTATCTAACTTTTTTTCCTGTTTTTAAATTTATTTTGATAAATGTAAGGGTCTAAGTAGTTTTTGGTTACATGGATGAGTTGTATAGTGGTGATGTCTGGGTTTTAGTGCACCCAGCATCTGAATAGTGTAGATTGCACCCAGTAAGTAGCTTTTCTTCCCTCACCTCCCTCCCACCGTGCCCACTTCTGAGTCTCCAGTGTCTGTTGTACCACTCTATATGCCCCTGCGTACCCATAGTTTAGTTCCCATATATAAGTAAGAACATGGTTTTACTTATACATTGGTTTTACATTGGTTTTCCATTCCTGAGTTACTTCACTTATTTTTTTCCTGATTATAAGAGTTAATATCTGATCATTATATGATATTTAAAAAATGTACAAAATGAAAAGTAAAACCCTACCACCCAGAAATAACAGATGTTAAAGTTTTATGTTTTCTTATTTTCTTTTATTTATTTATTTAGGTTTTTTTGAGACAGAGTTTTGCTCTGTTGCCTGGGTAAATGCAGTGGCATCATCATAGCTCACTACAACTTCAGACTATTGGGCTCAAGCATCCTCCTGCCTCAGCCTCTTAAGTAGCTGGGACTACAGGCCATGCCTTGATGCTTGGCTGATTTTTCTATTTTTAGTAGAGACAGAGTCTCCCTCTTGATCAGGCTGGTTTCGAACTCCTGAGCTCAAGCAATCCTCCCGTCTCCGCCTCCCAGAGTGCTAGGAAAAGTTTTATGTTTTCTTTCAGCTTTTTCAGTTATGTGTGTTTTCCTGTGCCTTTTAAAACATGCACATGTGCTATGTTCGGTTTTTATATCCTTTTAAATATCTTTTTAGCATATTGTGATCTTTCTCTTTTTTTAATAAAAGCAAGTGAAACATTTGGCTGCATAATGTGTCATAATATGTAACATAATTTATTCCCTTTTAGTCAAACTTTTAGGGTTCTAATTTTTCACTGTTTTAAAGCTATTGTAATTATTTCTGTATATAAATCTTTGTATTTCAGACTATTTTCCTTGATAGAGTCATAGAAATAGGATTAGTCAAAGGGCATGAACATTTTTAAACATCTGGATTCGTATAGCCAGAATAGTTATTATAGTTTATAATTTGAAATACAGTGAATTAATGGCTCCATCTTATTTAATAATCTGTTTTCATATGCTCTATGTTATTAAGATGTCTTTGCTAGCCATATTAGTGGAATGTCTGTTTTTTGGGGGTTTTCTTGGCTCCTTGATCTTGGAAGAATGTTTTTGTTTTTCCTAATTCTTTTGCTGTTTTAATTTTGTTAGGGATTTTTTTTTATGCACAGTCTTATGTTGTAAATTTGATTATTTTGCATTGTGTATATCTTTAGGAAGTCCTCCAAGGGTCAAATAAATACTTACCTTCTAGATTTACTGACTTTTTCCCTTCTTAACTGCTAATTAGTTTTTCTAGGACCATTTATTGAAATAGCAATCCCTTCCCCATTTATTTGTGATTCAGACTTTGATGTGTAAATATAAATAAATATATTTTATTGTTGGTATGTTCAGAAAATTCTAGAAAAAGGATTGATTTCTGGTTTGCTAGGTTGTAATATTCTATCTCTCTCTCTCTTTTTTTGTGCAACTTTTTTTTTTTATTGTTTACTTCTCCCAGAACCAGATAAAGACGATAGTTGATCTTAAAAACGTAACACAGGGGCATCAGGATTCAATCTCCACTTCTCACATAAAAGTGAACTATTGTAGAAATAAGTAAAGTATGATTATTCATTACATTTGCATAGCACATAGCAGTTTACAAATCACTTTTATATTCAATATATGCCAAAGATAGGCTTGTGAAATATAAAGGAACTAGCAGTAAGGAAAGGTAAGTGTTGTGTATGCATCCCTGCTGCAATTTCATACCCAGATCTGTGTTCCATAATGTTATTTCCTGCTGAGTCTGTTCACCACTCATATTTCTTCTCAGCAGGATGCTCAGCAGCCCACAGGATCTGACATGCATGTTGAAAAGAGGGTGCAGTCCTTTCTGTAAATTACGATCCCTTAAAAATATGAAAGCTGCTATTCAATAGCTCTTGCTGCTTGGGAAGTATAATCAAGTGAGAATGGGTAAAAGAGAATAAGGTTGAGTGAATTTTGTTACTCTGGGGCTTTTTTTTTTTTTTTTTTTTGAGACAGAGTCTTGCTTTGTTGCCCAGACTAAAGTGCCATGGTGTCAGCCTAGCTCACCGCAACCTCAAACTCCTGGGCTCAAGCAATCCTCCTGCCTCAGCCTCCCGAGTAGCTGGGACTACAGGCATGCGCCACCATGCCAGGCTAATTTCTTCTATATATATTAGTTGGCCAATTAATTTCTTTCTATTTATAGTAGAGACGGGGTCTCGCTCTTGCTCAGGCAGGTTTTGAACTCCTGACCTTGAGCAATCCGCCCGCCTCAGCCTCCCAGAGTGCTAGGATTACAGGTGTGAGCCACTGCGCCCGGCCTACTCTGGGGCTTTTAATCACTTCCGTAGGGCTCCGGCCGCGAAACCTCGCCCACAGCCGGCACTCCCAGCCCGCTCGGCGCTCTGCGCTGCGCATTGACGCCAAGTCTGTTTTGCTCTCCTGTGATGAGGAAAGCTTAAAAGCACTGACAGCTTGTTTTACTTTACAGGTAGCTTTACTTGTCATGTAAATCAGAATAGGTAACATATACATAGATGTTTTCATTATGTTTTTAAATGTTCACAATTTTATTTTGATAAATGAAAAATTAGAAAAGTCATATCACGGCTGTCAGCTAGTCAACGCTCAGTTTATCTGCGGCTGTCGACTACAGTCGACGCTGGGCTGTGCACGTTCATCCGAGGCTGTCGACTACAGTTGATGCTCCTACCGAAGTGGTTCCCAGAACCCCGTATATATTAGACTGAGGGTTTCTTGAAGGCAGTGACCACATGTTGCTCACCACAGCTTTCCCTGTACCTGCCACAGTGTTTAGTATCAAGGTGTGCATACGAGTCTGGCTTAATTGAACGAATTTTCCTTTCCTTGACAGTGTCAGTTGTCCTCAGCAGCCCCTGGTGACAACTCCTGCCTGGATGTCTTCTTTTATTATTGTAATCATTTTTTAGTGTATAATTCAGTGACATTAAGTATATTTATAATGTCATGCAACTATCACCACTATTTATAGAACATCTGCATCACCTCAGTCAGAAACTCTGTACCCACCATTTCCTCAGCCCCTGGTAACTTTTTTTTTCTTTTTTATTTCAGCATATTATTGGGGTACAAATGTTTAGATTACATATATTTCCATTGCCCCATCCGAGTCAGAGCTTCAAGCATGGCCATCCCCCAAATGGTGCGAGTTGCACTCATTATGTATGTATATACCCATCCCCTCCTCCCCCTCCCATCTGCCCGGCACCTGATGAATGTTATTAGATGTTGATCAGTTAAAACCAACTTGATGGTAAGTACATGTGGTGCTGGTTTTTCTATTCTTGGGATACTTTATTTAGTAGAATGGGCTCCAGCTCTATCCAGGATAATACAAGAAGTGCTAGATCACCATTGTTTTTTGTGGCTGAGTAGAACTCCGTGGTATACATAATCCACTCATAGATTGATGGGCACTTGGGTTGTTTCCACATCTTTGCAATTGTGAATTGTGCTGCTGTAAACATTCGAGCTGCCTGGATGTCTTGAAGTCCTTTTCTTTGTTAGCCAAAGCTGAATACTATGGCTTGAACAGTCATGGGTTTGATGTCACTGATATTTTTATGTTATTATTCACTTCTTTCTGAAGAAGTGGCCTTCTTTGGCAGGCGTAGTAAGTATTCTGTCTTATTTCTCTCTTCCCTTCACCTCTTTTGTTGGTTGGTTGGTTGGTTTCCTGGCTTGCCATCCTGGCTATAGTAAGCTTCAAGATGTCTTTGATTCTGGATGTACCTTGGGAAAAGATCCAATACAAAACCAGCTTAGGCATTGTCATTCCCCCCGCCCCCCATTTTGTTTTATGTGTGTTTTTTAATGAATTCCCATTTGCTTTTATTTTAAACATAATTTAACAAACATTAATAGTTTGTGGTATATACACTATTGTTTCAGTATTTTGATTCTGTTCATTGTTAAAGCTTCCCAAAAAGAGAGACTAGGAAAGGGAAAGGTAAACCTTGAAAACTGATTTTGTTTTTTGTGGTTTTTTTTCTGTTTTTTGAGACAGTCTCACTTTATTGCCCAGGCTAGAGTGAGTGCTATGGTGTCAGCCTAGCTCACAGCAACCTCAAACTCCTGGGCTCAAGCGATCCTTCTGCCTCAGCCTCCGAGTAGCTGGGGTTTCACTCTTGCTTAGGCTGGTTTCAAACTCCTGACCTCAAGTGATCCATCCTCTGGCCTCCCAGAGTGCTAGGATTACAGGTGTGAGCCACTTAGCCTGGCACTTAGGCTGGTCTTGAAATCCTGGGCTCAAGCAGTCTTCCTGCCTCAGCCTCCTGAGTAGCTGGAATTGTGAACATAACACTACACCAGGCTTTAGCTTTTTTTTTTAATACTAGTCTTCTCTGTATTGTCCCAATTTTATATGGGGACAAAGTATATGTGCTGCCGAAGTAAGCACAGGATTTAACTTTTCAAAAGAATAACCTTATAGTAAGTTTCTTGTTCTTTCTACCAGAACCATTAGCTCTATGAACAAAGAATTACATGTCAATTTTCTCTTGAACTAAATAAGCTAAACTGTCTAAACCCTCTGACCTTCTATCATCACTGAATTTGTTGTAGAGCTAATACATAACAAATGGGATTGTAACTCTCAGTAAATGTATTATAAAATGAAACAAATCTCATCGTCAATGAAGAAGTTACAAAGTATACAAACACACCCTACAATGATACTTCTAAAGTATCAGGAGGCTGGATCCTACAGCTCAGGAGTTGGAGGCTGCAGAGAGCTATGATCATGCCACTGCCTCCAGCCTGAGTGACAGAGTGAGACCCTGTCTTGAAAAATATAAAAATAAAAAAATAAAGTCAGCCTTTGACCTAAATCCTGAGGCAATCATTCTTTACAAAATCAGTTTTCAGGCCAGGCGAGGTGGCTCACGCCTGTAATCCTAGCTCTCTGGGAGACCGAGGGGGGCGGATCGTTTGAGTTCAGGAGTTTGAAACCAACCTGAGCAAGAGAGAGACCTCGTCTCTACTATAAATAGAAATTAATTGGCCAACTAAAAATATATAGAAAAAATTAGCCGGGCATGGTGGCGCATGCCTGTAGTCCCAGCTACCCGGGAGGCTGAGGCAGGAGGATCGCTTGAGCCCAGGAGATTGAGGTTGCTGTGAGCGAGGCTGACGCCACGGCACTGTAGCCTGGGCAACAGAGTGAGGCTCTGTCTCAAAATAAATAAAAAACAAACAAACAAATAAATAAATAAATACATATATACATACATACATACATATATACATATAAAAAATAATTAATTGGAATGGATCTAGGATATGTAGAAGATAAACTGACAGTCAGATTACACTATGTTGCTATGTTTTGATGTGGGTACCAGGTAAGATTTGTTTGGAAAGGAAAGGGAAAGAACTGTCCAAACCACACATTCAGTTTATGTCTGGTACCACAGTGGAGTCTGAGCAGCAGGAGTCAGAAACTTCAAGTTGTAAAGTGTAAAAGAACTGAATGCTTGGATAGAAGAACAAAAATCACTAATATACTGTACTCTACCTCAAATCAAAATTAAGTTGTAATTGATTGGACAGAAAACATGAAAGAAAAAATTAACTGTAAGCCTCTTGGTAGAACTACAGAAAGGCTGATTCCAAAAAATTTCTAGAGAACAATGGATAATTGTATAATCACATTACCCATTATTACTAATTTAAGTAAAATGTTGGTAATAATCTGTTTTTTTAAAATAACTTTTAAGGACTTTCCTAGGATCACCTGGAACTAGTATTCGAATCCTACTTTCCTGTAAATTTTCCAGTTCCTCAACCCAGAGTTTCCTACCATTCTTTTTTTTTTTTTTTTGAGCTAGAGTCTCACTCTGATGGCCAGGGTAGAGTGCCGTGGCATCAGCCTAGCTCACAGCAACCTCAAACTCCTGGGCTCAAGCAATCCTTCTGCCTCAGCCACCCAAGTAGCTAGGACTACAGGCATGTGCCACCATGCCTGGCTAATTTTTTTTCTATATATTTTTAGTTGACCAATTAATTTCTTTCTGGGTTTTTTTTTTTTTTTTTTTTTTGAGACAGAGTCTCGCTTTGTTGCCCAGGCTAAAGTGAGTGCCGTTGGCATCAGCCTAGCTCACAGCAACCTCAAACTCCTGAGCTCAAGCGATCCTCCTGCCTCAGCTATTAAGTAGCTGGGACTACAGGTATGTGCCACCATGCCCGGCTAATTTTTTTTCTATATATATTAGTTGGCCAGTTAATTTCTTTCTATTTATAGTAGAGACGGGGTTTTGCTCTTGCTCAGGCTGGTTTCGAACTCCTGACCTCGAGCAATCCACCCGCCTCGGCTTCCCAGAGTGCTAGGATTACAGGCGTGAGCCACTGCTCCTGACCTCATGCTATTTTTAATGAGCATAATAAATTTTTAGTAGTTCTTTGCAGCCTCTTTTTTTAATGCGGTGTTTTCAAATTTATATATTATTTGCAGTCTGCTTTAGTGTGCTTTTTTCACTTAACACACAAGCCTTTTTTACTTACTGCAATAAGTTTTTCATTCTAAAAGCAATATACTTCATTCAGAAAAGAAAAGTAGAGACACAGGATGTATTATACAGCTAATGGTTTGGTTTTCATGGTCACAAAGACAGTTCACTTTAAGTTCCCTTGTAATTATAGACAATTAACTGTTTGTAGCTTTGGACTGATGTTGGTTATGAGAAAATTAGTATATATTTCAATTTATATATAAATGTTTTAATTCTGAGGTCTAGCCAGAAGCAGGACATGTTTAGTCTTCTGTGCTAAATTCTGCTTCATAGTCATCTGTTCATCATCTTTGCCTACTTATTTGGTTTTCACAACTAAAGAATTCAAAATTTGTGATTGTAGGGGGCAGAAAGGGAGGGTACAATGAATACTATTTGGGTGATGAGGACACTTATAGACATACATGACTCAAATGTTACAAAAGCTATCCATGTAAAGCAAAAGCATTTGTACCCCCTTAATACTTTGAAATAAAAAAAAAAATTGTGATTGTAGACACCTAGACGTGTGCAGAGACCTACCTGTTTCATTGCCATGCATAGACTCAAACTAGATCCTTCTTTTTTTTGAGACAGTCTTGCTCTGTTGCTCCAACTAGAGTGTAGTCGTGTGGTCATAGGTCAATCTTGCTCTGTTGCTCCGACTAGACTGCAGTGGTGTGATCATAGGACAGTCTTGCTCTGTTGGTCGGACTAGACTGCAGTGGCGTGATCATAGGTCAGTCTTGCTCTGTTGGTCGGACTAGACTGCAGTGGCGTGATCATAGGTCAGTCTTGTTCTGTTGCTCAGACTAGACTGCAGTGGCGTGATCATAGGACAATCTTGCTCTGTTGCTCAGACTAGACTGCAGTGGCGTGATCATAGGACAATCTTGCTCTGTTGCTCAGACTAGACTGCAGTGGCGTGATCATAGTTCAGTCTTGCTCTGTTGCTCGGACTAGACTGCAGTGGCGTGATCATAGTTCAGTCTTGCTCTGTTGCTCGGACTAGACTGCAGTGGCGTGATCATAGGACAGTCTTGCTCTGTTGCTCGGACTAGACTGCAGTGGTGTGATCATAGGACAATCTTGCTCTGTTGCTCGGACTAGACTTCAGTGGCGTGATCATAGGTCAGTCTTGCTCTGTTGCTCAGACTAGACTGCAGTGGCGTGATCACAGGTCAATCCTGTTCTGTTGCTCCGACTAGAATGCAGTGGTGTGATCATAGGTCAATCTTGCTCTGTTGCTCCGACTAGAATGCAGTGGTGTGATCATAGGTCACAGCAATCTCTAACTGCTGGGCTCAGGTGATCCTCATGCCTCAGTCTCCCAAGTAGCTGGAACTATAGGCCCATGGCACCATGCCGGCTACTAAAATTAAGTAGACATCTCGCTCTTGCTCAGAGTTGTTCTGGAACTTGTACTTGTGACCGCAGGTGATCCTCTGTCTCAGTCTCCCAAGTAGCTGGAACTACAGGCCCATGACACCATGCCAGCTACTAAAATTAAGTAGACACATGGTCTCGCTCTTGCTCAGAGTTGTTCTCGAACTTGTACTCGTGACCTCAGGTGATCCTCTGCCTCTGACTCCCAGAGTGCTAGGATTACAGGCGTGAGCCACCACGCTTGGCCTAGATCCTTATATTTTCAAGATCCCTTATCTGTATTTTTCAAGTCCAGTTTTCTGGAAATTAGAACTGGAAATATCCAACCCTTTTAGGGATGTCCCTTCCCTGTCTTCAGTGGGATAGCATATCAGAATAAGCCAAATCTATTCTAGAGATACTGTTAGCAAGAGACAAGTTTTGCTCACTATACCATGTTACTACATCATATAATGTTCCATTGGTTGAATGTACCATAGCTACTTATTTATTAACATTTAGATTCTTTTTTTTTTAAATTTATTATTTTTTTTTGAGACAGAGTCTCACTTTGTTGCCCAGGCTAGAGTGAGTGCCATGGCGTCAGCCTAGCTCACAGCAACCTCAAACTCCTGACCTTGAGTGATCCGCCCACCTTGGCCTCCCAGAGTGCTAGGATTACAGGCATGAGCCACCACGCCCAGCCCCATTTAGATTCTTTATTTTAACATTTAAATTCTTTATAATTTTTTGAATTATCAGTAGTCCATAATTCATATATTCCCTTAGGATACATTGATAGAGATGTAATTATTAAGCATATATATTTCTTAAAAAACACTTTTTATTATAGGATTTAAAAAGATACACAAAAGTAGACTTGTGTTATGATCTTCAGATATCCATGATTAAATTTCAACAATTTTTAACTCCTGGCAAATCTTGTTTCATTTACACCCAAATTAAGTTTTTTAGTTTATTTTTTAAAGAATAGATTTTATTTTTTAGAGCAGATTTAGGTTTACAGCAAAATTGAGCATACAGAGTTCTTATATATTCCTCGCACCCCATTATGCATAACCTCCCCACTATTGGCATCAGGCATCAGAGTGGTAGTGTGTGATAGTTACTGAACCTAAGTTAGGCAGTGAACCAGGCAAAGTGATTATCACTGAAAGTTCATAGTTTACATTAGGGTTCACTCTTGGTGTTATACATCCTACAGATTTTGACAAATGTGTAGTGATATGTGTCTACCATTATAGTATACAGAATACTTTCACTGCCCTAAAAATCCCCCCATCCATTTTTAAGTTTTTAAGTAAGCATTTTTATTTTGGAATAAATTTAAATTTACGGAAAACTTACAAAGATAGTACAAGGAATTCTGCCATGTTGCATTTAATCTTCATGTCTGCTTAGCTTCCTCTGGTCTGTGACAGCTTTGTAGACTCCTGTTTGAGGAGTACTGCTTACATATTAATATTTTATAGAATTCTCTGAAGTTTGGGTTTGTCAGAAGAGTCTTCTCTTCCTCAAAGCCTTGGGTTTTGGGGAAGAATGTCACAGAAGCAAAGTGCCCTTCTTATCATTATTGAAGAATGCATTATATCAAAATGACTTACCACTAATAATGTTTACCTTGATCATTTGGTTAGAGTACTGTTTGCTAGGTTTCTCCACTATAAAATTATCTTCCCTTTCGGTATTCTAGTCTTTGGAAGTGAGTTAGTAAGCCCAGTCCATACTCAAGGTAAGGGAAGAAGGTTAACCTTGACCTCCTGGATGGAGGGAAAGGCCTCCCCTTTAGACTACTTTAAAACAAATCACAGGTAACACAGTATTGATATGAACATTTTTATAGTTCTTGATACATATTGCCAAATTGCTTTCCAGAGGATTGTAGCAGTTACCTGTAGGACTAGCAATGTATGAAAAAACTTTCATTGTCCTTTTTTGTGTTTTGTTTTTAGGTGGAAGTTCTTTTTTTTTTTGAGACAGTGTCTCGCTTTGTTGCCCAGGCTAGAGTGAGTGCCGTGGCGTCAGCCTAGCTCACAGCAACCTCAAACTCCTGGGCTCGAGTGATCCTTCTGCCTCAGCCTCCCGGGTAGCTGGGACTACAGGCATGCGCCACCATGCCCGGCTAATTTTTTTTTTTTCTATATATATCAGTTGGCCAATTAATTTCTTTCTATTTGTAGTAGAGACAGGGTCTCGCTCTTGCTCAGGCTGGTTTTGAACTCCTGACCTCCAGCAGTCTACCTGCCTCTGCCTCCCAGAGTGCTAGGATTACAGGCATGGGCCACTATGCCTTGCCTTATTTTGTCCTTAAT